>NC_046155.1:91562300-91649800 GCF_011064425.1 Rattus rattus
AAATAATGTGCAGAAGTATAAAGTCTGATTTCTGTTGGAAACCTAACGATATTTGTGAAATGACTTCTAAGGGATTGATGATGAAGCCAATTGTCTATTGTAGGAGTGTGATTTGACATGTAAGAGATTCGTTAGCTATTTGGAAACGCAGGTCTCCTTGGAGATAACCATCTTTGTTGTTCCAGGAATACTTCTTGATTCAGAACGGAGAAAGTCTGACGCCAGTGCTGTCATGTCTCCCCTGAGGGTCTCCCTAATCCAGGATATGAGGTCCGTCTGCTCATTCGTAAATTAACCACTAAACCTCGCTTCAGCTGTTGCTGGGGTGCAATGCTTAGTCCACAGATTCCTGTGGCTGTTAGAGCATTTCAGCCAAGTCAGCTAACTAGGAATTGTCACTGTTCGCCAACTAGGAGCCTTCAATGTTAGTCAGGTAACTAGGAGCCTTCAATGTTAGTCAGGTAACTAGGAGCCTTCAATGTTAGTCAGGTAACTAGGAGCCTTCACTGTTAGTCAGGTAACTAGGAGCCTTCACTGTTAGTCAGCCATCTAGGAGCCTTCACTGTTAGTCAGGTAACTAGGAGTCTTCAATGTTAGTCAGGTAACTAGGAGCCTTCAATGTTAGTCAGGTAACTAGGAGTCTTCAATGTTAGTCAGGTAACTAGGAGCCTTCACTGTTAGTCAGGTAACTAGGAGCCTTCACTGTTAGTCAGGTAACTAGGAGCCTTCACTGTTAGTCAGGTAACTAGGAGCCTTCACTGTTAGTCAGGTAACTAGGAGCCTTCAGGTCAGGTAACCTTCACTGTTAGTCAGGTAACTAGGAGTCTTCAATGTTAGTCAGGTAACTAGGAGCCTTCAAGTCAGGTAACTAGGAGCCTTCACTGTTAGTCAGGTAACTAGGAGCCTTCACTGTTAGTCAGGTAACTAGGAGCCTTCACTGTTAGTCAGGTAACTAGGAGCCTTCACTGTTAGTCAGGTAACTAGGAGTCTTCAATGTTAGTCAGGTAACTAGGAGCCTTCACTGTTAGTCAGCCATCTAGGAGCCTTCACTATTGGTCTCTGTATATTTATAAGAAGGTAGTTCTCCTGGCGTTTTGCAGACTAGACCAGAAAGAAGAGCATAGGTATCTCACAGTACAGGGCGTGGGATTAGCCTGGCCTGTTGAAACCTATATTACCTGTTCTTTTTCTCAAATTATGAGCAGTGTGTCTGGCAAAACCACAGAGAAGAGTGAGAAAGACTCCTAGGTGGGATGGGGCTGTTCTCCTTGGACTGTGTTCATTTCCCACCTTACCCTACGCTTCTTTCCTTAGGCACATTCAGAATATTGGGGAAATCAAGACTGATGTGGGAAAGGCCAGGGCATGGGTGCGACTGTCCATGGAGAAGAAGTTACTCTCCAGACATCTGAAACAGCTTCTTTCAGACCATGAGCTCACCAAGTAAGGCCAGGCCCCAGGATTGTCAGGTAGACTAGACATTGGGGTTGGGAAGGTGAGTTCATCATGTTATAGCAGCAGCAGCAGCAGCAGCAGCAGCAGCAGCAGCAGCAGCAGCAGCAGCAGCAGCAGCCAGACTTAAGCTGCAGACAGCGTGTGCACCTCCCTCTATGTGCAGACTCCTGTGTCTGCTTTCGGCTTCCCCTGCCTTCAGTCTGCATGCTCAGAACTAGGCAGGTGCTGCTCTCCTTCCTGGAACCTTTAGCCATGAGGCATTTCTTTGGTCTGTCTATTTTTTATCCTGAGAAGCAAAGAGTTGGAGAATTATCTCTTCTGAGCCTGAGGCCAACCCAGGACAGCCGTTCCCTTTCCTTCTTCCTTGACTGAGTCTCCCCAGAGCGTTCAGATAACACGCCTAGAACCCCTTCCTCCATACTTCCCATTAAGGAAAGGGTGTCCAGAACCACGGAACCTGCAGTCCCGTTTGCCTGGCACTCTTCCCATGGTTCCAAACCAAGAATGAGCCGTCCTTCCCTTCTCTGCCTCTCAGATGACTCAACTCTCTTTTCAGCACATCTGGCCTTTTTTGTTGTTGTTGTTGTTGTTGTTGTCGTCGTCGTCGTCGTCGTTGTTGTTTGGGATTAAGAATCTCACACATGATGGGCAAATGTTGTATCATTTACCCAGTAAGTCTTAAGCACTAATCTTGTGTTTTTAAAATCTGTAGTCCTATTAGAGGACATTAGCTTAAAATTCGCTCAGTATCCAGTTCTTGACCCCAATGACTACTTCAGGGAGTAGAAAATGAGGTTTACCTCTAGAGTACAGGAAGTGAGAAAGACTACATCAAGCACACCCTTTGGAATTAGTTCATGTGCCGTTGCTACAATGGACCGCCCTGTGTTGAATGTCTTATGAAGAAGAAAAGATTTAGTTATTTCACAACAAATGAGATGCTGGAAGTCTGGGACCAGGTGACCACATCTACTTGGCCTGTGGCAAGGGCTTCCTTAGCTGTACCTTAGCTGTATCACAGCATAGACAAGGTAATGGCCCTGCCGAAGAGATGTGCTTGGAGTGGTCTCACGTATGGTAACCTGCTTTTGTGAGAACTCACTCCACAAGACCAACATTAATACCCTCGAGAGTGATGCTTCCTGACCCTATTAGATTCCTTTAGATCTGACCTTTCACCACACTGGGGCCCAAACTTGTATGTGGCACATGAGCCTTCTAGGGAGTTAACTCAAACCATGCCTGACCTGTAGCACCCTCTGTCCTGCATCCTCATATTTCTCCTGGCTTACGGAGGGTTTCAACCATGCTGCACAGTTCCTCCTTTTCAGACATTTTCAGTTGCTCCTGTTCTCATCCTCTCTCCATCCCCAGCTCCTTTAGGACCTAGTGAGAAGTTCTCTTTACCAGAGTTTTCTTGGACGTCAGGGCCGTTTGTCCTCCAGACAGGCATTTGCTTTGACTCAGCATTTGCTGGCCTTCCTTTACCTTAGAAAGTGTTACAGTATGTAATGGTTTCATGCGTCTTAAAGTTTACTGACATTGGAAAGCTGGATTGTGTGCCTTTCCCAGTGCTGAGCATGTTGCTTAGTATCTAGAAGGAATCACACAGTGTCTGTAAAATGTGTGCCTGGCTGTTCAGGCAGGAACGGAACAACCTTGGAAGAGTCAGTCAGTATTGATAGACTATTCTTCAGCTGCTGGCATTTTCAGCTAGATCTCACCATTGTTGGTAGCTTGGAGACTGAAGAAGGTATATATGTGTGGGGTCATTCATGAAATTCAGTGAGCTTTAAACCCTAGAGGAACTAATTAGCTCCCTTGTTGTGAGTTCATATCTCCTTGGTCTCTCCATGGTGACTGGTATTGTATAGTGCTCCCCTTACCTTGGCCTCTCCATGGTGACTGGGGCTGCATGGTACTCCCCTTGAAACTGCTGTGTGATGTTGTATGGCTGCAATTGTCCTATATTCTTCTGCTTTTTTCTCCTTTAAAAATTAAAATATTTATTGTGCACATGTGTGCGAGTGTATGTCAGAGGTCTGTCTTTTCACCATGTGGGTCTCAGAGTGGAATCAGGTCTCTAGACTTGGCAAGCCATCCTTTTACTCACTGAGCCACCTCACTCTCCTGTCTCCTGTTTGCGTTCTCCCCTGCTCTTGCAGGATGCTGGCCTCAGCAGTCTCCCAGCCTCTGCATACATGCCATTCCTTGTCTCTGTCTCACTTGATGATCTCACTTACTCATGACTCCAGTCACCTCTAAGCAGGTGACTCCCACCTCTGAAGCACTGACCGTTCTTCTGAGCTCCAGCCCCGCACTATTTCTGTTCAGACTTGAGAGGAGCTTGGAGAGAATAGAATCAGGCTTTACACCATGTGGTTAACTTCCTTTTTGGTTCTGCAAAAGGTTGCTGCTGTTTTCTCTGAACATCTTAACATTTCACCAACATCCACCATCCAGAATAATCAGGTTTGACTTCACTCTTCTGCCCTTCTTGACTCTGGTTCTTTTTCTCCTCTTCTGTATTTCAGTCATCATTCTCTTTCCAGCCTCCCATCACACTAACTAAACTTCCTAAAATTGGACTAAGGATATAGGCTCTTATTATTTCCTTCCAGCCTAACTTTCCAGCTCTATTGCTTCCTCGTCATTTCTGGGCTCTCTAGTCAGCTACCCTAATTTCCACACGTCCTTTTCCTGTGATTCAGAATATCTGTCGTCCTCTAGACCCTCTTGATCTAGAAAACATGACAGGACTATTGAAGCTCACTGTTCTTAAAGTCCCAGAAAGGGCCTTTTATCTAGTAACTCATGTGTAGTTGTATACCTTGGTGTTTATTCCATTCATTCTGACACTTAGGAGAGTCTGTTTGAGGGCAGGCTGTGGGCAAGGTGCTTTATAAATTCTCTGGGTGCTGGTGATGGTAGTAAGGCAGCTAGGATGTTGTCTTTCATCTTCCCTGTGTATGTCTCTTTGACAAGGGCCTGAACACTGTGCTCTCAGTACCCCCTTTATTTATGGAAGATATCATTGTTGTTGAGCCATGGAGGGCCTAGAAGTAGGCAAAGGGAATTGGCCTTCAGTGTTCTGACTCTTGCTCTTCAGGTGGGTCTGAGGTAGGAGCCGGGTCTTGCCCTGTGTCACCTCTGAGAAGCAGGGTTCTACCTCAGCTTTTGGACTAAGACGACAGCCTAACTAGAAGCCTGAGGGTGTCTGTTATCTTTGATAGTTTAGCAGTTTAGTCTTCGGTTCAGAAAAGGAGCTTCCATGACCTGTCTTGTATGACAATATAGCAACACGCAGGATCTGATTTTGCTGGACTTGCTGTGGCTTCAGCCTCTAGCATCAGCCACAGAGAATGGCTAGTTTTCATCCTTTATGAAGAGATCCTAAGGAGCTTGAGGCTTGCCGCCTCATGCTTCTCTAACCTGTCTACTTGTGGAAGTGAGCACTTTTAGTTTTCCTGTCCTCTTGGCTGGGCACTGACGTGAGCTGTCTTGTGACTGCCTGACAGGAAGCTGTACAAGCGTTATGCCTTCCTGCGCTGCGATGACGAGAAGGAGCAGTTCCTCTATCACCTGCTCTCCTTCAATGCAGTGGACTACTTCTGCTTCACCAACGTCTTCACAACCATCCGTGAGTAGCTCTGCTCTGATACCACGGCCCGTTCTAGCCAGGAGTCGTGAACCCACCCAGGCTGGCTGTCTCCTTCGTACTTTATTTCCTTTTGTTTATTTATTTTTCCTTGATTTTTGAGAGTCTCACTGTGTAGCCAAGACTGCATCAAACCAAACCCATGGTTGTCCTCCTTGCCGCTGCCTTGTGCACACTGGTGTACACCTGGGTGCCTGGCCTCCCTTGTATTATCTGCTTACCTTGTGCTTCATGGGGGAAGAAAGGAGGAACAGCTCCTTCTCAGTGGCTGTTTTCTCTGAATTTTCTGTCCTCATCCTTTTGTTTGTCACGATGTCAGTCAGTGTTGCTCCACAAACTGCTCATGGGGCCTAAGGACCTAAGTGTGCTGAGCTGTGTTTGCCTTCCGTCCTGCATGCTTCTAAAGAGTCCTCCATTTGCTCAGCCTGAGAACGGTCTCAGCACTACAGATTTAGAGGAGCCCAGAGATGTCTTCCTGAAGTAGCAGAAAGAGCGAACACCTTGTGACAGTTGGCCTTTAGGCCAGGCCAGCCCTGCCCCCAACTCATCAAATTGCTGTGTGCAGAGCTGGAGAGAGTTCAAAATACTCTAAGGTCTTTGAGCTTCATCTTTCTATGATGCCAGGATTCTTCCTTTACTTGTAGTTTGAGTTTGCTCCATAGCTAGTTCTCTGGCCAGCCACCCCCGGCCGTAGTCAGCAGCCACCCTCCAGGCTCTGCTCTCATCTTTGTCCCATTTCCTTCTCAGATACGAGGGCTGTGGGCTTGGTAGAAGCAGTACTGAACTGGAATTAAAAAACCTAGGGCAAAACTGTTTTCCTCTCTGTGCCCTGAAAAAGAGAGGTGGCAGCTGTGTAGACTGCTAAAATCAGTACTATCGTTTGTTATTGGGCTCAAGAGGCGAGAGACTGCAAAGCGCTCTGAGCTGGCGTTCAGTTAGGAGTTGGTTACATTTACAGCTGAGCTGCAGAAAGGCTTGTTTTGTTAGTTGGGTGGCAACCTGGGAAGAAAGAGCCGGGGCTGCTCTGTGAAGCAGCCTGGGGATCCAACAACAACAGCACAGCAGGAGCCCATATTCCTGGAGCAGGTCAGGGCCCCTCCCATCAGGTGTAAGAGATTCCTAATCCCACCTTGACCTCTGTGGCTTCTCTAACAGTGATCCCATACCACATTTTGATTGTACCAAGCAAGAAGCTGGGGGGCTCCATGTTCACCGCCAATCCATGGATCTGTATATCAGGAGAATTGGGTGAAACACAAATCCTGCAGATCCCCAGGAATGTGCTAGAGATGACTTTTGAGGTACGTGATATCTGGGGTCCCAACCCAAGGCTTTGTGGGGATCCAAGTTTGTAACAGCTGCTGTGGGGATTTTCTACAGGATGTTATGAAGGCCTTGTTTCACAGCCTTGTGAATCAGCACAGTGGACCTGCTCTGAGACAGTGTTAGGCCAGGACCAGGGTGGATCTGGAGGGAAGAATGACTTCGTACATAGTCACTGTAGGAAGGAGTTTCTATGTCAGAACTTGTATACGAGGGTGTATATGAGAATGGGGTGGATTGTTGGGGAATTCTCCAGAGTTCTTTCAACCATTAGACACAGGTATTTGTTAAGCTGCATGACCAACCTGGAGTGTTTTGACCCCAGACCCTGGCTTCCTCTAAGGCTAGCATCTTCTTTCTCAGCTGTGAGCTGTCTAGGAGACAGTGCTGGTCTGCCAAAACTTGGAGTAGGTGGAGCTGTGAGCTCTGCTCCTACAGAAGCTGAGCCAGGTGGCCAGCAGCCAGTCAGATTTGTGCCTCTAAGGATTGCCACTTCTGCTTTTCTGACCTGGCTTCTTTTCCTCATTCCCTCAGTGCCAGAACCTGGGGAAGCTCACAACTGTCCAGATTGGCCACGATAATTCTGGGCTGTATGCCAAATGGCTTGTGGAATATGTGATGGTCAGGAATGAGATCACAGGACATACCTACAAGTGAGTGACCCTGAGTGTGCTTCCTTAGGGCCGTCTTTCACAATTGAGTCTGAGCTTCTCAAGGAGGCTCCTAAGGTTTGATAGTCCTGGTGATTTCCCTTTGGTTCCACCTTGGTATTTGAGAGATACAAATGGTTTCCAACTGAGTAAACATGTGTGGCATTGATGGACATGTGTCCAGAGAGTCCAGGAGCCCCTCGTCTGGTTTTGTAACCTGTGCCCTATGGATTGGCTTTGTTGATGGTGCCGCTGATGGTGGCTCTCACAGGCCATTGTTTACCTCTAGGTTTCCATGTGGCCGATGGCTGGGCAAGGGTATGGATGATGGAAGCCTGGAGCGTGTGCTTGTTGGGGAGCTGCTCACATCCCTACCCGAGGTAGACGAGAGGCCTTGTCGGACTCCACCACTGCAGCAGTCCCCCAGCGTCATCCGGAGACTTGTGACCATCTCACCCAACAATAAGCCCAGTGAGTAGGAGGAGAGTCTAGAATGGGCAGGTAGGCCTCTGAGGGCCTGGCCTCACTCTGCAGCTGCCCCTGCTGGAGTAGAAAGTGTGGCAGGAGTCACCAATGTCAGCAAAGCCATCTCCTCTCTTGATCTTCATGTGTATTTGGCCCTTGCTTTGGAGATCTGGAAGGAGACTGATGATCTCTTATTTTTCCATGTTCCTGTCTGTCAGGGAGAGAGGTAATCTCTGGCCTCCTCCTTCCTGGTGACTGTTCACAGCCAAGTCCCAGCTCTTATGGAAACCAAGAGCTCCCAAGTAAAGTGGAAAGTAAACAGGGCCAGCATCTCAGAAACAGAGTTCTATTAGCTTGCCTTTGCCCCCCTAAGAGTTTTGGGAAGATTTCTCTCTGTAGACGTAGGTGGGCAAGAGTTCTGCTTCCTGAATTCCTACTCTCCTGCTTCTGCCCATTCTCTGTCTTCAGTCTCCTGCGTGGTAACCTCTGAGATTACTTTTTACTGTCTACTTGATTTTCTCAGAGCTGAACACAGGGCAGATCCAGGAGTCCATCGGGGAGGCGGTCAATGGCATTGTGAAGCACTTCCATAAACCTGAGAAAGAGGTGAGCGCCTTCCTGCCCTCTAGACCAGCGCCTTCTGAGGAATACAGAGCCCTCTCGATAATAGGGTCACTTTGTTATACACTTCCATGGCTCTGGCTAGTCCAGAATCATTCCATAAAGTCTTCTGGAATATCTCAAGCTAGCCTGGAACCCTTTGTGTAGCCTATCCTGCTCTCAAAAGTTGTGACAGTCTCCTGCCTCCACCTCCCAAGTGCTACGATTGTAGGTGCATCTTCCCTTGCCCAGCCAGAGTCCAGGACAGCATGTACCTTACCTGCTTTGGGATGGGATGGACTCCTTCCTTAGGAGCCTCTGCCTCAGTTGTTTCATTTGCCCTTTAGATGGATGGGATCCCCAGTAAACACACCCTCTTCCTGTCCTTTTCTGGATTTGCTTGTGCCTATCCAAATGATGACTACACTGGCTTTGTGTGCCCTGTTGGACAGTCTCCTGTATGTGACCCCAACTCTATCACATGCCCTTCAGCAGTTTTCATTGAAAGAGCATGTCAGCCATTGTGGTTGGCGCTGGACAACAGACCAGAGCGTTTTGGTGCTTTGCTTCCTCCTGGCCTGGTTGTAGGTTTAAGGATCTAGTAGTGGTAGGGCAGCTCAGCTGAGATCTGCCTGTCATGTCTCCTGTTTTCTCTCTCAGCGTGGCAGTCTGACGCTGTTGCTTTGTGGAGAGTGTGGTCTCGTTTCAGCACTGGAGCAAGCTTTCCAGCATGGATTTAAATCACCCCGGCTCTTCAAAAATGTCTTCATTTGGGACTTCCTGGGTGAGCTGGTCAAGGGTTGAAGAGTAGGAAAAGTGTGGAGGTTTTTACACCCAGTAGCATGTGGTTTAGCTGTAGAAGCCAAATCAGGCAGCCCTCAGGCCTGCTATTTGTTTGCCTTGGTTTTCTTGTAAGGAATAATGGGAGAACACACCAACCCCACGCTCATTTGTATGACCCCTCACCTCCAGAAAACTTGACAAAAGAGATTCTAAGCATTTCCCATCTAGAATAGGCTTAGGCCCCAAGTCCTCACCCTATACCCTATAGAACCAAAATGACATTTGAGAGTACCCCAAGCCCTGTGCGAGCCCCACTGGAAAAGTTCTCAGAACTTTCTTGTCTCTTCAGACCAAGGGAAAAGACCATGTTCATGCCAAGGGCTGCATAAATAAAATCTAAACTAGGCATTAGTTTTAACTATGCTTACTGACATCAGAATACTTGCCGTGGTCTCCTGAGTTGCTTGTGTGGGCTTGGAGAGTCCACAGCCTCTGGCCTGCGGGGCAGGTTTTGAGGAACCATTGTCATAGCTTTTCTTCTCTTCACAGAGAAAGCACAAACCTATTATGAGACGTTAGAACAGAATGATGTAGTCCCAGAGGAAAACTGGCACACACGGGCTCGCAACTTCTGCCGCTTTGTCACCGCAGTCAACAACACGCCTCGGAACATCGGCAAGGACGGCAAATTTCAGATGCTGGTGTGCCTGGGAGCCAGGTACTGCAGGGCCCAGAGGGTACAACAGCCAATACTCAGATGCCGCAATAGGGTAGGCGCTGCCGTGCAGGGTAGGCGTTGGCCATGGCCCTGCCTTGGAGGGCTCCTTTAGGCCCTTAATTTTCTTATGAGTTGTGGGGATCTGTGAAGCAGAATGTGTATAATTAAGGAAGATGGAGGCCACATTTTGATAGGAAGGTTCAAAACCACCCCATTGGGGAAACTGGGAATAAATATGTATGATTATTTTTTTTAGTAAACATTTGAATTTCAGGGCCCTAATAGATAGTGGTAGGAAGAAAGCTGAACTGGGAAGTTTACTGGTATGTTTAAAAGTAAAAGGTGTCAGACATCATCAAACTACCCCTCATAGGTTGTGCTGAAACCTTAGAGAGGAGAGAGTTCCAAGAAAGCTTCAGGGAGAAGGAGGTATTGTGGTGAGGCTTTACTGGAAGGAAATGCCATGAGAATGACGGAAGGTCAGTGATAGGGAGCCCATTTAGAGGGAAGCTAGGGGCCTTCAGGACCTGGATGGAGAACATTCCTTCTGTATTAGGGCTGCACTGTTTAATGAGAAGGCTGAGATCATGTGGGTCTGACATCATGGCCAATATGCACCAGAGTGACCAGCACTGAGAGCCTGTCAAGGCCATACAGACTAGAGGCAGGGTATTCAGGTCGTGTGCAGAGAGTTGGTGTGGTGGATAAATACAGGCTCAGCTGAGTACTATGTGACTGTACCCCCAGCTACTGGGGAGCTAAGGCAGGAGGATTGCTTGAGCCTAGAAGTACAAGGCCATCATGAGCAACATAGTAAGACCTCCATCTCAACCACACAAAAGTAAAGTAATAAGATGCTGGAGAGAGATGGCTCAGTGGTTAGGATCTTTTCCTTTTGTAGAGGACCCAAGTTGGGTTCCCAGAGGATCCACCATCTTGTGCCCTTTGGTGGCACTGCGTGTGGGTGGTGCTGTCATGAAAACTAAACCTCTCGCAACAGTACTGGCACATGGGAAGTGTCCGTGGGTCTTAGCACTTCTGGTGCTGCCAGTGTGTCATGTTGGCTGTGGAGACAAGAGGTGTTCCAGACTCTGTTTAATGAGGGGAGGAGCGCTCACCTCAGCCTAGTAACTGGTGTGTGCTAGGTTGTCTAGGGAGATGAAGGAGGTGGAGAGAGAGAGGCAGGTGACAGGGATAACTTGTTGGGTCACTCCCAGGGCTGGGTGGTGGAAAGCAAGCTCTTTTAGGTGGGGAAGTGGGACTATGGGGGAAGGGTGCAGCTTCTTCATCTTCACACGTAGTTCAAGGAACCCTTGGCCTTGGCCTGTTTCTTTCTTTTCCCTACCTGGGTCACTCCCACCCCGCCAGAGATCACCTCCTGCACCACTGGATAGCCTTGCTGGCCGACTGCCCCATCACTGCACACATGTATGAGGATGTGGCGCTGATCAAGGACCACACGCTCGTCAATTCTTTGATCCGAGTGCTGCAGACCCTGCAAGAATTCAACATCACACTGGACACCTCCCTTGTGAAGGGCATTGACATCTGAGCTCCCGGCCCCAGCCAGCAGCAAGACCCAGGAGGACGCCCCGCAGCTTGGCCTCCTCATCCCAGAGGGACCCAAGCAGGCCGTGAGGGACAGAGAGGATGTGTATACTCACTGTAAAAAGAAAACTAGAGGATTTTTGGAAAAAATAATCTATTTTAGAGTTTATTTGCTTCCTGCTTTTTACACACTTTCATGTGAGAGAGACAGGAGAGGGCGAGGCTGGCGCTGCTTGTTTTGAAGCTGGTGCCTCCCTTGCACGGCCGCACGCTGGGAGCCTGTGGCCTCCCAGGCTGAGCCTGCACACACGTCACATCGATGAGGCCATTCCACATCGTTTTTTAACTAATGTTTTCTATATTAACATTATTCTGGCTCTCTGGCTTTCACGGGCCATGCACAGGTGTGCGAGTGGAAGATCCCATGCTCAATCAAAGGGATTCTTAGCAGTGCCTGTGATCAAGCACTGCGGAGTCAGCCCCACATCCGTTTCCCCCTTCCCCTTTTTTGTCAGTATTATTTGGGAAGGAGACATGCCAGGACAATGTCATCGTGCTACCGTCATGCAGAAAATCATGTTTCCTGTTGGCACAACGTTGCGCAGAAGTAAACATGAGCATGTTGTACCGGTTTGTCCCGTCTTCATCTATCTTATTTATTTAACCTGCCAGTGTGTGTCTAAGTATTTGTTTTGTTTTCTTTTTTCCTCTTTAAGAAAAGGAAAAGCTTGTCACAATCTAACTGGCTATGTTATTACTGTTAAATTTATGTTGTTTTGCAACTTAGAAACCAGCTACAGTATGGCCCACTTAATAAAACACCTGAGACAAATCTCTCTGGTCACTGGCTTTCATGGATGTATGCGCTGTGGAGGGTGCAGTGTGGCCTGCCTGAGGACCAAACTGTGCGTCTCTCTCTCCCAACTGGCTGGGGTCTGGACTGCCTAGGTGTCCCAGGGCTTTCATAGCTAATTCAGTCAGCCAGTGAAGAGGAATGTAGAAAGGTGATTCTCCCTGGCCAACCTTACAAAGATTGTCGCTTGATCTCTGATACTGGGTCATTTCATGAGAAGTTTGGGAGACTGAACAGGTGTTGCAGTAAAAGAACTTCTCAACCGGTTCCTGCCCCTAACGCGCCGAGCTTCTCCCCTAGGCTTCTCAACCGGTTCCTGCCCCTAACGCTGAGCTTCTCCCCAGGCTCTTCTGACCTGGGCACTCTCTCGCTCCAGCGGGCCCTGGGCACTAGTGCTGATTTATCTCAGCTCCACTCTGGCTTCTAAGGCACTCTCTGACCAAGGCGGTCTGCGGGTCATTCTAGCATGGCATCTTGCCACACTAGTGTCTAGGGTTAGTTCCAGTACCCGTGGGGCCGAATGGAGCTAACCATAATTAATCTCTAATTAGTATCTCTCCCGGCAGCTCCCTGCTAGCCGAGAACTCTCTGGTTCCAGCTACCCGGTAAAATCAGGGCTCCAGAAGTCCAGCATGGGCTGCCTATCATGGCTCCCTGCCACGGACTCTGCCCACACTCCCAACAACAGTGAAGTCATGACTCAATAAACTGTAATTTATCAATCAGATTTATATGTTAAATTCTCAGTCCACAATACATCCTCACAATGAACTCACAACCAATTGAAAAGGATATAAACCACCCCACCTAGATAAGATAAATTTCCTACAAAGATCTATCCCAACTGCCTTGACAATTCAAGACCACCCTTTTCCATCTCCATCTTGATTCCCCTCCCCTTCCCCTTCTCTCCTGCATTACAAAAGCTTTGTCCCCGCCTTATTTTTTTACTGTCCAATCATAGCCTTGACCTAACTTGTGCCATCCCTCATCTGCATATAGACATCAACCTACAAGTAAGAACACAGAACACAGGTTGCTCTGTCTGCCCTTTGTTAACACATGCAGTGTGCACATGTGTATGCATGCTTGTGTGTGTGCGTGCTTGTGCGTGTGCATGTGCGCGCACGCGAGTGGGCCCCGCACGAGGGGTGGTGGTGGTGTGTGTGTTGCACAACAGTGGGAGAACCTTAGGACCCTAGTAACCAGCTAGCTAGCTTGCTTCCTTGCTTCCTTGCTTGCTTGCTTCCTTCCTTCCTTCCTTCCTTCCTTCCTTCCTTCCTTCCTTCCTTCCTTCCTTCCTTCCTTTTTGTTTTGTTGTTGTTGGTTTTTGAAACTTCCAAGTGCTGGGATTAAAGGGATGTGCCACCACACCTGGCTAAATTTTTATTTTTCAATCAGGCTCCTTTGGCAGAATGTTCTAGAAGTGGTTCAAGCACAGCGTTGTCAAACCCAACACTGTCCTCTTTTGCATTCTTTTGGTTCTGCATGTACTTCTCTCTCTGCTTCCCCATTGCCTGGGCAGTGTTTAACTTTAGGAGGCACCTGCTATGTTGTCTTGACCCCAACCTCCCAGGCAGTTGTCACTATCCCTGTGGCCCTACAGTTTCTTAAGATTTGGCAGACAATGCAGATAAAGTTTCTTGGTTAGTGCTGCCAGCCCAATATCGGGCCATTCCCAGACTCTGAGCACCTACAGGGCAGAAAGGACCCCAGCCCATGTCTGCTGTCTGACAGCTTGGGAGTGCACACAATGTTTTTGCAACAGAGAAGGAAAAGGAGGCCTCAGGGAAGCCACACTGTGGTGTCCTGCCGGCAGGGGGAGTGAGTGGGCTACAGACGGACCTCAGCTCCTTCACAGGTAGAGAAAGAGGAGAGGTTGGGCTATGTCTCTGGAGTACAGGAGGAGGATTTTTGGCCCCCTAAGAAGGGTAGCATCAGCTGTTTGTGTGCATGTTGTGAGTCTAAGTCTGGACACACCTAAAACCAGGGCTTTACAGACACTCTGCAAAGCACATGTAGATTTCCCCAGGTTTGGAAGGAAACCAAGGCCTGGAAAAGCTGAATTCCCTGTAAGTAGGCTGTGGTTGTTAGAGCATTCTCAATGCCAGCTTGTGGTTTCCCTTGACAGCTACTCCCTTGTTTGAGTGAGCGCTCCAGACTTTATGATTTTAGAGAAATCGGCTCTTAACTGGCCCCATCTGTCACTTCATTTCTCCTTCCTGTACTTAAACATGCACTGCCCTGATTACTTGTTCATTCTGAGTGTCAGCTCTATGAGGGTGAGACTCAGTTGCTTTGTTTACCAGAATTGTGGCTGGCAGGTGGTAGGGACCTAGTAAGTGTTTGGAGTGAGTGACTTCATTGGTCATGAGATTCAGATGAAGAGGGAGCTACATAATTGCCCCAAACCTCAGAAACAGAAAGAGGTCAGTAGTGGTATCTGCATCCTAGAGATGTCATAAAGGCAAATGTGTCAGGCATGGCTGGCACATGTGACTGAGCAGTAAAGGCGCTTGCTGACTGTGACTTCAGTTCTGGGGCCCACGTGACAGAAGGAGAGAACAGATTCCTGCCGACTATCCCCTCTGTTCTCCACACATTCCCTGTGGCCTGTGTCTGTATGCACATGCACACACAAGCAGATGTAGTAAGGAGATGTCAGGTATGTGCCAGGGTCGGCTGTTGTGCTTACCTTGTGTCCTTTTCCTCATGCAGAGATGACTGACACCCCGAGCTGGGAGTGTGTCTCCAGGGAGATCTGCTCTCGGTAGCAGATTATAGGGCAGTGGGCCTTGCGTGCCTTGGGATAGTGGGAGCAAAGAGGTCTGAGATTGCCAGTGGGTTGGAAGCTTAGGGCTATTGAGGCCAGCCTGAGCTGGGGCGGGCTGAGGTTTGTGGGTCCCACCCACATCCACAAGGTTAGAGACAATGGCGGGCGAGTACTGAAGGGCACCCCTCAAATGAACGCTCAGGATCTGTGGGCTAATGTGGAGTTCCCACATGCTGCAAACCTGTCACAGGACAAGGACCGGCCTTCTCAGCACCATTCCATGCCATGAACGCCTGCTGCTGCTCTTGGCCCTCCTTGTTTCTCACTGAACTGAGAAGTGGAAACGCATGGTCAGAGTGAGGCTGCAGAGCTGGGTGGTATGAAGGTGGGTGTATGTCTGCAGCAGAGGCCTACAGTACATCCCTAACCCTACAGTGTTTCAGGGCACAGAGAGGTAACTAACTGAAGGGTGTGGCTGAACACTGCCATGAGACGGTCTCAGGAAAATGGAGGATCATTTGGGTAACCAGGAAATACGGTTTGTTTTTTTTTTTTTTTTTTTTTTTGGTTTTTTTTTTTTGGAGTTGGGGACCAAATCAAGGTCCTTGACCTTCCTTGGCAACCGCTTTACCCCGGCGCAAATCCCCAACCCCAGGAAATACGGTTTTAGTCTTCATTGCTATGATAAAAATACCTGACAAGCAATTTAGGGGGAAAGGTTTTATTTATTTATTATTTTTAAGATTTATTTATTTACTATATGTAAGAACACCGTAGCTGTCTTCAGACACACCAGAAGAGGGCATCAGATCTTATTACAGATGGTTGTGAGCCACCATGTGGTTGCTGGGAATTGAACTTAGGACCTCTGGAAGAGCAGTCAGTGCTCTTAACCACTGAGCCATCTCTCCAGCCCAGGGGAAAGGTTTTAGTTCAGGTTGTAGTTACCGTGGAGAAGTTAAGACCACAGGAACTTGAAGCAACTTGTCATATCACATCCACAGTAACAAGAACGAATGAACGAATGAATGAATGAGTGCATGCCAGTAACGAGCTCACTGCTTTTCATTCAGTAGAGGATCCAGCCCATGAGATGGTATCACCCATATTCTGGGTGAGTTTTTAACCTCAACTCAAGTAAGAAAACCTTTCATAGGTCAACCTAATTATATAACCCCTCCCAGACTGTCTTCCCAGGCGATGCTAGGTTGTGTCAAGTGCACAGTTAAAGCCATCACAGTTCCTTTACCTTCCTTCATATCTTTGGAGCTAATAACCTGAGCCAGCCCTCATACTATCTGTGGGGTGAATGTGGGACAGGCCTAGCAAGACAGCTGGCCACGGCTGTGGTTCTGCAAGGCAGATGTGCAGCAGCCAGATGTCAGCTGTGCATTTCAGTAAGGGAGCCTGGGTCAGCCCTGAGCAGAGAGTGCTGCTGAGAAGGTGAGAGTGGACATGTTTCCTAAATTAGGGCTTTTCTGCTGTGAGTGTTCCTTTCTGTTGTGTTTTTGATCATCGTTGGAATAAAGAATGAAGTAAGAGAGCAGCCACATCCAGGAGCTCAAGATTTCAAGGACACGTGAGTCATCTGTATCCTGCATGGGGCTCACTCAGGCCTCTGTAGCAGCTCTGGGCAGCCTAGATCCTGTTTGCCCAGCACACCACCCTGCCTGCCTGCCTTAGCCTCTGCACCTACTCTCATCCCGTGCTTCCAACACCAACATTTCTGGGGAAATAGGCAATCAATCAGATGGACTCTGAAGTACCGAAATGTGGGCACTTTGTAATATACCGAGGTTGAGACCTTTGCCAGCCCCAAATTCATGCCCTTCTCACCCCCTGCAGTCCCAGTGGCCTCCCTACTAACAGCTGCTAGACTTTTACTTTTTGTTTCAATTTAAAATTAATTAGGACTGGAGAGGTGGCTTAGCAGTTAAGAGCACTCATTGCCCTGGCAGAGGACCAGGCTCAGTTTCCAGCACCCACAGGGTGCTTCGCAACCAGTTCCATGGGATCCCACTCCCTCTTCCGACCTCCATGGGCACCAGGCATATACACGGTGCACATATAATGCGGTGAAATACTCACTACATGAAATAATTCTTACAAAGCAACTTTGCTTTATGTGTGAGGGCATGCATGCCACTTGTGTCTGTAGACGTCAGAGGGTGGCAGCAGAGGGGGTGGCCTTTGGAGGTGGGACTCTGTACGTGGCCCCCTCCTCCGACAGCAGTGCCATTTGCTCACGATGGCCAGTCGACTCTATTTTTGGTTTTCCCATGTGACAATGCTTTCTGGTGTGAAACAAAAGCTTTCATGTTCTATGCACTCTAAATTGTCCTGCTACTGCCACCACCACCACCACCACCATCACCACCACCACCACCACCAACGCCACCGCCACTGCTGCTGCCAGCGCCACCACAACCCTTGGGCCTCTACCAGATCTTCTTGTCCAAAACCAGCAAGACCTTTTCTTTCCTGAACCCTTGCTATCCTAGGTTCTGGAAATGGTAGTCCTAGTTCAAAAGTCCTGGTCTAGGAGTGTGAAATGGTCTCTTGTGTGCCCCTCTCTCTGAGCAGGTGCATACCTGCAGCTCTGTAACCCCGGGCGATTCTCTGGACTTTCAAGATGGCCCTTAAATGCCTGCTGTGCAGTCACTGTCTATTTTAGGTCCTCTACCTGGTTCTTCAGCAAGTCTGCTGGGGCAACATTTCTACCTCGGCAGATCTCATGGACCTAGTTCACAATAGTCTGTTCTGGATGTCCTGTCACTTGATAGTCAAGCATGTCATCAAAAGGAGGACCTAGTCATGTGACAGGAGCTATTTCTCAAACATCTCTGCTACGGTGGCCCAGCTTCACCCTAGAGCCCAGGGGTCTTGCCTGGTGGCTCTCTGGTGTTTACACAGACGAGGTCCACGTTGTAGTTCTCGCGTTTGCTTGTAGCTCCAGCACACAGCTCTTACATCTCAAGAGTCCAGTGCCAGCTCATTTACCCAGCCGTCCGTGCTGCCTGGAGAGACCTTTTCCATTTGAGGCTTCACTGCAAGCTGGTGGCTTTCAATGTTACCACAGAGCTCCTAGGAGTGCAATGTGTCCTCTAGAATCAAAGGAGGGCTGCTTCCTTTCCAGAAAGTTCGATTTATCTTTTGCTTTTTTTCTTCATTTATTTTGGTGCTAGAATTGAACCCAGGGTCTAGAGGATGCTTAGTGCATGCTCTACCATAGTTTTCCCTTTTACTATGGCTTTTACTCTGAAGGAGATGTCCTGGCAAAGGGTGACCATTGGATGCCTAAAACTCTCTGTGTTCTTATCTATTCCAATGGAAGAAGAGGTTCGGACACATTCCGCATGCATTTGACTTAGCATCAGAGCTGCGTTAACTCCCTTGGCTTTAGCTATCATCCAGAGAGATTGTGACCATTTGGATGGCAGAACACTACACATACGTTATATTGATCACATGATGCGACTGGGCAGGAAAGGCAAGCACTGGTCAGTACCCTGTTTCTCAGAGCTGTGCTTGAGAATGTGAACAGTGAACCCTGTGAAGATGGGGGGAGCCACATTTTCCTCTGCGAGCCTGAGAAGTCACAGGGTTTCCTGGAGAAGAGTGACATGCTCAGGTTCACATTTTGAGGAAAGAAGCATCCTGGGTCGCAGTCAGAGTAGTCAAAGAAGATGTGTGTCTTGGATGAGTAGGGTGGTGGACTGGTGGGGTGGTGAGGTGGTGAGGTGGTGGGGTGGTGGTGAGAGAATGGATTCCACAGTTACTTAGAGGCAGAAGCTTTGTGGGGTGAATAAACAAGTCCCCTGCTGGTGTATCATCAAGCTGTTTGAAGCTTTGGTCCTCATACTATCAAGTGGAAGGTTTGGGACCGGCTGACTTTGGAGAAGTCTCAGGAACTAAGGTCATGTTCTCTCCCTTTCACTGACCCTGAAAGTGAAGCTGGCAGTTCTGATGTTTCCTTCCGGGTGGAGTAAGCAGGCCTTGAAAACTTCCCCTTGGTCCTCTGTGGTCCCAAGGATCTCAGCTTCCTGAAGGTTTATTATAGGGTCTGACCTTTAACTCATGCCACGTAGGCTGACAATTGCAGCAGCCTCAGAAGTCCAGTATTAATTCCCCCGAGCCTGGCACAAAGCTCAAGCCAGATCGCTAGGCTGCTGCTCCAGTCATACTACCTGTCCCTTGACCAAACTTTCCACCTTGCTTCAAGCTTTCCTTCCTGATCCATCTTCTGTCCGCAGGAAGTGGTACTATCTTCCCTACCCTTCAGGCCCCTCTGGCCAGGCAGCTCTTTGGACTCTAAGTGAGGATATCAAGTAGGACCTAAGCCATAGAGTGCACCAGGGACAGGCCTTCTAGTAAGCTGTTAGAGGCTGGGGAAATGGCTTTTGGATAGAGTGCTTGCTACCCAAGCATGAGGACCGGAGTTCAGATCCCCAGAACACACTTAAGCTGATGTGGTGATGGGTTTGTCTGTAATCCAGACACCCTAGTGCAGTGCCCCTAGCATGATATGGGATGGAAACAAGTGAGTCCCTGGAAGTCTGTGGGCCAGCTAGCCTGGAATAGGCTGTGCTGAGATGCTCTCAAACTGGTGATTTGAATGAGAATGGTCTCCACAGACTCATATGTTTAAATGCATGATCCTGGGTGGAACCATTTGGGAACAATTAGGAGGTGTGGCCTATTGTTGATTGGGGCGGGCTTTGAGGCTTCAGATGTAAGTTCTCAGCTACTGCTCCAGCGCCATGCCTGCCTGCCTGCCTGCCTGCCTGCCGCCTGCCGCCTGCCTGCCTGCTGCCTGCCTGTCTGCCTGTCTGTCTGCCTGCCTGCCTGCTGCCTGCCTGCCTGCCTGCCTGCCTGTCTGCCTGCCCTGCCTGCCTGCCTGCCTGTCTGCCTGCTGCCTGCCTGCCTGCCTGCTGCCCGCTGCCCTGCAAGCCTGCCGCCTGCCTGCCTGCCTGCCTGTCTGCCTGTCTGCCTGTCTGTCTGCTTGCCTGCCTGCCTGCCTGCCTGTCTGCCTGTCTGGCTCTCTAGCTCACTCGCTTGCTCCCCAGCTACCTCACTGCCTGGCTTGCTGTCTGCCGCTCTAACAAAAAGACTGCCTGCCTGCCTGCCTGCCTGCCTGCCTGCCTGCCTGCCCGTCTGCCTGCTGCCTGCCTGCCTGCCTGCCTGTCTGCCTGCCCGCCTGCCTGCCTGCCTGCCTGCCTGCCCGCCCACCTGCCTGTCTGCCTGCCTGCCTCCCTGCCTGCCTGCCTGTCTGCCTGCCTGCCTGCCTGTCTGCCTGCCTGCCTGCCTGCCTGTCTGCCTGCTGCCTGCCTGCCTGCCTGCCTGCCTGCCTGCCTCTGCCTGCTGCCCGCCTGCCTGCCTGCCGCCCTGCCCGCCTGCCTGCCTGCCTGTCTGCCTGCTGCCTGTCCCTGCCTGCCTGCCTGTCTGCCTGCTGCCTGCCTGCCTGCTGCCTGCCTGCCTGCCTGCCTGCCTGCCTGCTGCCTGCCTTCCTGCCTGCCTGCCTGCCCTGCTGCCTGCTGCCTGCCTGCCTGTCTGCCTGCCTGCCTGCTACCATGTTTTCCACCATGATGGCCGTACACTAACCCTCTAAAACCATAAGTAAGCCCCCAATAAAATGCTTCCTTTTATAAGTTTCCTTGTACATGGTGTCTCTGCACAGCAATAGAACAGAAACTAAGACACAAACCAAACAGAAGGCAGGAACCTACACTGGAGCTTGTCCTCTGGCCCCTGTACATATACTGCTTGCACTCAAATAAGAACACATGGGCATTAGAAAACAAATAAAAAATGTTTAAAAAGATCCCTCGCAAGACTAAAAACCACTCTTCTCTGGCCTTGCATTTGTGCCTCTTCATTTGCATTTGAGGGTTTGTGGGTCCCTCTGGTGACACTGGGAATTGGGTGACCCGAGTTGGTTGAGACTCTGGCCTTGCAAAGCTCAGCCTTAAAGCATCTCAAGACTGTGTGGGTTTCTACAACTTTGTTAGCAAAGAGCCATCAGGAGGTTAAGTGAATACCACTACTCTGTTTTGTTCACAAACCACTGTACTGGTTCGCAGCTGTGAGACTTTGCAGTATTTTTTACTTACTAATGTTGATTAACCCCCCAAGAGTGGGCATTAATCTGAGAAACTGTGTCAGTAAAGCCTTAGTCTTAGCCTGTTAGGGAACCACACAGCCAGCCATTCTCCACTTCCTTTTATTCACTTCAGGCCAAAAGACAAAAGGAACTCACCATTAAATGGTCTGTTATCATTTAGGGTTTCTATTGCTATGTGACCAAAGCAACTTTAGGGGAAAGGGGTTTGTTTTTGCTCAGAGTTTCATATCATAATTCATCAGCAAAACAGTGAGGACAGGAACTGAAACAGAGCAGGAACCTGGAGGCAGGAGCTGATGTGTGGCCGTGCAGGGATGCTGCTCACGGGCTTGCTCCTCCTGGCTTGCTCAGCCTGCTTTCTTATAGAACCCAGGACCACCAGCTGAAGGTTGGTCTCACCCACATTGCCTGCCCACATTCACATTAATGACTAAGAAAATGCCCTACAGGCTTGCCTGCAGCCAGATCTTAATGGAGGCATTTTCTTAATTGAGGTTCCCTCCTCTTAGATGACTTCAGCTTTAGTTGACATAAAAGTAGCTATCACAGTTTCCAAATATAAGTGATATATATATATATATATATATATATATATATATATATATAAATTAGGTAAGAAAATTGAATAAGGGGCTAGAGAGATGGCTCAGTGGTTAAAAACTCTTGCCATTCTTCCAGAGGAGCCAGGTTGAACCCTCAATACCTATGTGGCAATTTTTTTTTTTTTTTTTTTTTTTTTTTCTTTTTTTTCCGGAGCTGGGGACCAACCCAGGGCCTTTACGCCTTCCTAGGCAAGCGCTCTACCACTGAGCTAAATCCCCAACCCCTATGTGGCAGTTCTTAACCACCTGAAACTCCAGCTCTAGATTCTTTTTCTGCCTTCTGCAGACACCAAGCACATACATGGTTCACAGATATAGACACAGGCAAAATATCCATTTGCCTAAAGTTTAAAAAAGCCTTTTAAATTTAAGGAAGAGGAGAAGGCACCTAAATAGGAAGGAACTGAGCACATCTATTTGCAGACCATGTGATTTGTTGTTGTTTGTTTTGGTTTTCTGAGATCCCATGGAACTTGGTCTTGGTCTGGACCCATGTGAGCTGAGATTACAGATGTGCACTACCAGCACAGCTGAAGAAACAGCTCAAAGGTAAAGAGCAGTTAACGCATTTCCAGAGGACCCTGGTTGGCTCCCAGCACCCACATTGAGCGGTTCACAACCATCCATAACTCTAGTTCTAAGGGATCTGACACACCCTCTTCTGGCCTCTGTGGGTACTACATGCACACGGTGTACATAAACACGTGGAAACGCACAGACATAACTCCAGACAGGTGTGCATCACCACAGACAGCGTTATGATGTTACCGTCTATGCAGAAAATTCCAAATGATCCACTAAAAACTATTATCGGGACTAATACAGCTGGTTTCAAGATTAGTATACAAAATATGATATATTTTTACACATATATCAATGACAACAGCAAAAGAACAAAATGCTTAGGGAATTTAGCAAAAACAAGTCCACAGTGTATACTCTGAAAACCACAGAGGATGACTGAAAGACAGAAGCCCATGCTCATGGATGAGAAGACAGTATTGGTAAGATGGCAGTATTACCCAGTTATAGAGTCCAGGAATTGCAATCCCACCTTTGGGTCAGCAGATGACTCGGTACGTCAATGCATTCCGTGCACAGACCTGATGAGCTGAGTGTGATCCCAGGACCCACACTAACAACTGGATGTGGAGGTGTACGCCTGTGACCCCAGCACTCCTATAGTGAGACAGGCGACTCGCCCGTGAGGCTGGATACATGGCACAGTAGTGACAAGGTGGAAAGTCCTGTAAGGTGGCCTTTGATTTTGATGTGCACATCATGGCTCCAGTGTAGGCATGCTATCTCTCAAACACAATCCAATCTGACTTCATTATATACAGAACAAGCCAATCTAAAAACTCATGTGGACATCAAGAGAAGGTAGGTTAGCCAAGGCAAACTTGTAAAAGGATAAAGTTGAAATCCTTGCTCCTTCCTCATCCTAAAACTTACTACAGTAATCAAGTTAGTGTTTGTAAGGGTAGACATAGGTCAATGGAATAAAATGGATAATTGTCATGTTAATTAATGATCAATCAATTTTTGGCAAGGTACCAAGGGTGTACAATTTGGGGCTGGGGCGGGGATAAGTCACTGACAATGGGTGACAGGACAATTGGTTGTTTATCAACACGCAAAAGAGTAAAGTTGGGGGTTGGGATTTAGCTCAGTGGTAGAGCGCTTGCCTAGCAAGCTGAAGGCCCTGGGTTCTGGGTCCCCAGCTCAAAAAAAAAAAAAAAAAAAAAAAGAGTAAAGTTGGATCCTAGCTCACAGCACATATAAAAATCAACTCAGGATGGATTGAAGATCTACATGTAATAGCTAGAGCTATAAAACTCCGAAGAAAAATGTCACAAAAATTTGTGACCTTAGATGAGGCAATAGTTTTTTTAGCTATGGTATCTGAAACACAAGCAAGAAAGGATTATTTTTTTCAAATATTAAAATTCATGCATTAAGGATCATTGTTAAGTAAAAGGGCAACTCGCAGAAGAGAAGGAGACATTTATAAATCATATATGTGACATAGGACCATGATCCATAGCGTATAAAGAGCTACAGCTTAGTAAGAAGATAACCCAGTATAAAAATGGGTAAAGAGGCCCGGGAGAGGCTCCGTGGTTAAAATGCTTATGGCTTTTGCAGAAAACCGAGGTCCAATTCATACCTTCCACATGGACTCTCACACATCAGCCCCAGGGGACCTGACCGCCTGTAGCTACAACGACTGGGGAGGCAGAGGCAGGATTGCTTCAATCTAGGAGTTTGAGGGTGGCTAACTGGGACTGTTGGCCTGTGGTAGAACATGTACTTAGCACTCTCAAGGCCCTGGGTTTGATCCTTAGCACCGCCACTTCCCCTTCCCCCCAAAGAAGAAGGAAACTGACACAACAAGGAACGATAATAATAAGCTAATGTTCCTTACAAAGTGATTCATGTAAGGATGCAGAGGAACAGGAAACCTGTGTTCATCAGTGCAGCCATCCACGGGTTCAACCCAGCAATTCTATTCCCAGGTATTCATTCAGGAGAAATGAAAATGTACATTAACGTGAAAAGCTGGATAGGGAAGTTTTTAGCAGATTGTTTCAAAGGTGGGAACTGTCCAAATATCTGTCAACTGAGGAATGAATGGTTAACCAATAGTTAGCACACACAGCTATGTGTTAAAACACACAGCAGTTCAACACATCGCACAGTGGATGGTACTTAACTGTAGAAATTCTGAACATGTGTAGTATGACTGCATTAGTCTGAAATGTTCAAAATAGACACATCTGCAGGGTCAGAAAGTAAGCGCTCTGTAGGGATGAGAATGAACAGAGAATAACAATCGTGGACACAGGGTTTCTTTGGGGGAACAGTGAAAATGTTCTAAAGTCGATCTCGACAGTGGACACAACTCTGTAATATACTAAGACTGTTGAATTGCAGCCTAAGTTGGCGTGTTCTATGGTGTGTGAACTGTATCTCAATACAGCTGTTGTTTATTGATTTTGTTTAGGTCAGGAGCTAGAGACACAGCTCAGTGGTGGAGGACATGTTTAACATGTGTAGAGCCCGGCTCTGATCCGGAACACTGCGAAAATAACAAATGTCAACAACCCCAAACCCAGTGTTACAGCCGGAAGTCTAGTTCATCCCCTTTAAGTAGGATGCCATTTTGAGAAGGGTCCTCAAGATAGAGGACAATCTGTACTGAACCCCACAAATTCCAGAACAAATTGGGATGAACCAGACACCTTCCTCCAGGGGATATTCCTTTAGGATGGGCCCAGCATCTGCCTGACCCAAGGAAGGTGCAGGAACTGTCCTGCCCTCAGGCCTGCTGTGGAGGAGACATTTTCCTTCCTCAGGCAGTAAAACAATCCTGACAGTTAAAACAGAGCAGGCCAGAAACAAAACCTCGGAGAGAATGTTCCGTCAGGGCTTCCAGTGGTCTCCACAGTTACGTTGTCACACAACAATAACAACTAGCATCTCCTGCGGAGAGGACTCCCACTCACTAAGTATATCCATGAACCTCCCCACAGATATTTCCCAGCATCCTCAAAGCGAGGCAGGGTCACGTGATCAGTCCTGGTCCTCCACAAACGGGCAGGGCTCCGATGTGATCCTCCCTCTAACAGACGTCAGCCTGGTCTCACAGCTCCCAGCCCTTTTGGTCTGCAGGCTCCAGGACCACCACCATGTAAAGGGCGGCAGAGTGACCTGACCCTTATCCCAAAGCTCTGAGTTACTCCCAGGGTTCTACGACCCTCTTACGCCCTCATTGCAGCAGTGAGCAGCTGGAGTTGGCTGTCCTCTGGTCTAAGGTAATGTGTCTCTTGCCAAGACCCAGAAGCTATGGCCTGAGAACTGCCACTCTTCAGGCTTCCTGATGTGACAGTGAGGGGACTGCCAAGGCCAGAGTAGCTAGAGGAAGAAGAATCTATGGATTGCCCCAGAAAGGGTGCCTTTCAGCCGCAGCTGCTGGCAGAGTGTGAGATCCCCTGGTGGCACATGTGGGTCTGGGTGCGTCCCTACACTTTAGTACAGGAACAAGATACTCCCCGGTATGGTATCTGCTGAGAGCACACTTCATGTTCAAAGATGAGTCATGTCCTTACATAATCAAGAAAGGAAGCAAACTCTTGAGTCAAAAAGATGATTATCCCATAGATGAGGGTGTTGCTTTCACGACTTCATCTAATACTGGTGTCTTAGTTACTTGTCTATTGCTGAGATAAGGCACCAGGACCATGGGAACTTATAGAAGAAAAAGTTTATTGGGGGCTGACAGTTTCAGAGGGCTGAGGTCCATGACTGTTGTAGCAGGGAGCATGGCCGCAGCCAGGCAACAGGCACAGCACTGGAGCAGTAGCTGAGAGTTTACATCTTAATCTGCAACCTCAAAGTCCACACCCCATGACACACCTCCTCCAACAAGGCCACACCTCCCGAGTCTTCCCAAAGAGTTCCATCTACTGGGGACCCAGCATTCAAATATATGAGCCTATAGGGCTATTCTCATTCAAACCTCCACGGTTGGTTAGTCCTAAAAGATATTCCCTACTCCATCACGTTAGGGAGGAGGCTTTTAACATATGAGCTTGGGTGGGACATGAGTAATTAATTCACAGTAAAATTCTGGGAGCAGGGAGATGGCTCATCCAGTAGATCCGTGGGTCTCAACCTTCCTGGTGCTATGACCCTTTAATATGTTCCTTATTTTGTAGTGACCATTAAATTATTTTTGTTGTTACTTCATAACTATGTTTTGCTGTTGTTATGAATCATAATGTAAATATCTGATATGCAACCCCTGTGAGAGGGTCATTTGACCCAAAGGGGTCAACACCCACAGGTTGAGAACCACTGTAGTAGAAACACTTGCTGAGCTTGATGACCTGAATTCAATCCCGAGATCCCACAGTGGAAGGAGAGAGCCAAGTCCCAGGTAATTGTCCTCTGCTGATGGCACAAGCATGCCCACAGACAGCATCACCAAGACGGTAGGTAATCCTCCTTTGCATCCACAGTGGCCCAGGGTCAGATAGGGTTCCTTTATCTAGCTATCAGCTCAGAGAGATACTGAGCAAAAGCCACCTTCTGAGGAGTTCATCAGCCCCAGGGGACCCCTCAGGAGAGATTAGTTCTTATATCATCTGTGGCTCTTAAAAGATGTGTTACTTTTTTGCATGCTGGAGATGGAACTCAAGGTGTCCCTCAACCACTTAACCACTGAGGCACACCCCAGCCCTCTCCCCCAGCACAGAGTTTCCATATTCCCCAGCCCTGAACTTCTCCTTCAGCTGCTTACATTTCTATGAGGAGTAGGTGGCAATTCTCAAAGCTAGTTAAAGGACTATGGAAAGGAAGAAAACAAGGGATGTTGAGGAGCTAGTAGGGATCAGGAAAGCTATGCCATGTCCTCCCCCCAAGCTCCCCAGGTATTGAACACAAGCTCCTTGCTTGCTCTGTGGTCTGTGGCTAAGTAGAAATAGTAATGGTGATGGTGGTGGTCATGATGATGTTGGTGATGGTGGTGGTGGTGATGAGGATGGTGGTGGTGATGGTGATAGTGATGGTGGTGATGGTGGTGATGGTGATGGTGGTGATGGTGGTGATGGTGATGGTGGTGGTGATGATGATGGTGGTGATGATGATGGCGGTGATGGTGGTGATGGTGATGGTAGTGATGATGATGGTGGTGATGGTGGTGATTTTGTCGTCAATTTGATACAAGCTTGGATCATTTGGGAAAAGGGAACCTCAACTGAGGAAATGCCTCCATCAGAATGGCCTGTTGACAAGTCTATGGGACATCTTTTTAATGATCAATGCAAGAGGGCCCAGCCCTGTGTGGGCAGTGCTACCCCTGGACCAGTGGTTCTGGGTTGTATAAGAAAGCAAACTGAACTAGGCGTGAGAACAACCCACTAAGCAGTGTTCCATGGTCTCTGCTTTAGCTCCTGCCTCCATGTTCCGATCTTGAGCTCCTGCTTTGACCTCCCTTTATGACGGACTACAGCTACAACTTGAAATAAATCCTACCCAGGTTGCTTTTGGTCATGGTGTTCATCATAGCAAACCAGGACAATGATGGGGCACCAACCCATAAGCACTGATCCAAGTCCTTTACACGGAGTACTCACTAGCTTCTTACAACTACTGTTTCTGTTTTGTAGGTGGGAAAACTCAGACCTAGTGGGGAGTGAACAGACTTGCCGCACTGCCATGGAATGGCTGCTCTAGTGGGGGAAGGGCCTCTCGGGGAGGGCTTCCAGGGACTGTGAGTCCCAACTTCCATGACACTGTAATGAGGTCGTCCAGAGAATCTCTGAGTTTATTTCTTGGCCCAGACAAAAACTGAACATCTGGGCAAGACAGAATGAAGGACCTATTCTTGCTGTGGGCCTAGGCAAGAAGGGAAGAAGAAGGTGTCCTGGTTAGCTGGGCTATGGTCCTACCTTAATTGTCCTGGCCACCTGTCCCTTTGGAGTCCTTTTCTTTACCTACCCAGGTTAGACACAGCAGTTCGTGGAATCCTAGGCCTATGGTGGTCTGTGTACCAAAGCGATCGCAGTGATGTTCCTCTTAGCCTGCGGAAGCAGAGGGTTGTCGAGATCCACAGTGTTGAAGGAGAATTAGATGGGTGCATTCTAAGACTGTGGCTTCTGATTCATGGAAGACATTGTGAGGAGAGGAGGCAGGAAGGCATGGGGTGAGAATCTGAATAGGACCAATAGGAAAAGGGGAAGACCCAGGGGCCTTATAAAATGTCCAAACAGCACCTGTTTGGTGGACCCCAAAAGGATAACGTGGTTGGCTTCATTCTCTTTGCATGAGGCATAGTCCTTCCTCTGTCTGCGATATCCAGTTTTGTTTTGTTTTGTTTCTCCTGGTGCTGGGAATAGAACTCAGGTCCTTTGTAGGACTAGTAGGAACTGTTTTTCGTTTTTTAAGTTGAGTTTTCTCTGTGTGACTCTGGATGTCTGCGAACTCACTCTATAGATCAGACTGCCCTCAAACTCACAGAGATCCACCTGCTTCTGCCTCCAGCGTATTGGGATTAAAGCCACCACTGCCCAGGGATGGGGTTGGGGGGGGGGTGGGGAGATGGGGGTGGGGGTTGGGAGGTGGGGAGGTGGGGGAGGGGGGGTGGGGGTGGGGGATGGGGGTGGGGGTGGGGGGTGGGAGGGGGAGGTGGGGGTGGTGGGGACGCTTAACTGCTGAGCCATCTCTCCAGTCCCTCAGAGGTTTCTTGATAATTTTTTGGGGATGGTAAGATTTTCCTTCTGGGAAAAGGAAATTCCAAAAGGGAGGTCACCTGCTGTTTAGAAGAAAGGGAAAACCATTTTAAAACATGGTGGTTCGGTGGCAGGTGAAGATGCAGCAGCCATGGGGAGGTTCCTTGGGGCTGAAGTTAGCGAACTGAGAGGCAGGTTTGAGGAAGATTTTCCAGTGAGACTGTTTCCAAAACAGCTGCTGCCAGGACATGTGCAGAGGTGCTCCTGCTGACTGGAAGTTGGCTACAGTACCGCCTGGAGCTGTGGCCTCTCAGTAGCACCTCGGATAAGATTTTCTTTGGGGAGGGGATCAAGGAAAGGGGGCAGCATTCCATATTTGGGTTAAGTGAGGACAGAGTGAACAGCTGCAGAGAGTGGGAAGCCAGAGAGACACAGGAAGAGGAAGGAGAAGCAAACTTGAGCGTGAACCAGGAAACTTACCGCAAGGCCGGGGGAGGGCCTGGGAATGTGCTCAACATACGGGATGAATGGTTGCTGGAGAAAGGATGATCTGGCAGTCTGGGGGACACGAGGATGCAAGGACAGCAGAAGGATGAGCTGCAGGTGTTCAGGAAGGGATAAAGGAAACCTTCCACGTCCACCACGAGACGGCAACTCCAATAGCCCCAAACACTTTAGCACACATCTCCTGCATATATATTTGCCCCTTTCCCTCTATCCACCTCATGACTTGCAATCCTGATCCTCCTGCCTCCACCTCTCAAGTGCTAGGATTACAGGTATACAGCAGTGTGCCCAGTCTATGTAGCGCCGGGATCAAGCCCAGGGCTGTGTGCAGGTGGGCAGCTCTAACCACACCATGCTTTTCCTGTGCAAACACAGCTTTCCTGCCCCCTGCACGGGGAGGGGTGAGCAGAAGTGTGGGGTTTCACAGGGTGGAGCTCTCCTTCCCAGGAGAGAGAATTGCTTCCCCACTCTCTCTGGGCCAAAAGGAACCGGCAACTTTAATTCAATACCACAGCCTGTGCATAGAGCAATGATTCACCAGGACAGCGTCTTCCCCAGATAATCCTGGCCTCTCGCTGTCACTGGATCTTAGGGAACAAGTCTTAACTTTAGCTCAGCCCTGGCCCAAGATGATCTGTGTACTTTCAGTTCTCTGAATCTTTCAATTATTCTACTTCCCCTGTTAACTTGGATATATATATATATATATATATATATATATATATATATATATATATGGAGAGTGTGACTGTGTGTGCATGTGTGTGTACACATATGTGAATGTGTGTGTGATTGTGAGTATGCATTTGCCTGTGGCTATGTGTGAGTGCCTGAATGCACACACATATGTGTGAAGGTCAGAGGATAATTAGGTCAGGCGGTTTGGTCAGGTTAGGTCATCAGGTTTGCACAGCAAGTGTTGAACTATCTCCCTGGTCTGGGATTGCTTTTGTTGTGTTTTACTTTGGTTTGTTTTTGACACAAGGTCTTGAAGTGTAGCCCTAGCTGGCCTGACCAGCTATGTCCAGGCTGGGCCTCGAACTCACGAGGTCCATCTGCCTCTGCCTCCCTCCTAGTGCTGAAGCCAGCACCACCACACAGCACTCTTTAGTTGTGCTTGTTGCTTGCCTTGAGAGTCCTCTATGACATTGGAATGAACTCTTCTCCTCGGTTCCTGGACTTGAGCAGCTGACCCTGGGTGCTCGTGCTGTTTGGGGAGGTCTAGGAGGGCCAGCCTCGATGGAGGAGGTGCATTCCTGGGGCTGGGTTCTGAAGCCTCACGTGTTTGTGCTTTTAGTTTGTTGTCTCTGCTTCCTGTTTGTGGTTGAGGATGTGAACTCTCAGCTTGTTGTCCTGGTTTCATGTCTGCCACTCACTGTCACGCCCCCTGGCCATAATGGACTCTTATCTCTCTGGACCCACATGCCCAAATATACTCTGTAAGTTGCCACGGCCATGGTGGTTTTTTAAAAAAAGAATCATAAACAAATAGGTTTATGTACCTGAGTACTGTGGCTCTCTTCAGACACACCAGAAGAGGGCATCAGATCCCATTCCAGATGGTTGTGAGCCACCATGTGGTTGCTGGGAATTGAACTCAGGACCTCTGGAAGAGTAGTCAGAGGTCTTAACCACTGAGCCATCTCCCCAGCTCCGCCATGGTGTTTTGCCATAGCAACAGAACAGTAACTAATACAGTCTCACTCTGTAACCCAGGCCGGTGTTGAACTCACAGAAGTCATCCCGCCTGGCCTTTTGAGCATTCCACGACAGACTTGAGTCACCAGGCCTGGCTCTCCATGCATGGGTTCTGTCTATTGTATCTTCAGCGGTATGCAGGAGTTCAGGCATGGCCTGATCTAGTCTGATTCTATTCCTCCGAGATACTGAGGGCTTCCTCTCTGTAGAGACTTTGTCCTCACGTTAGCCTCCTTCATGGTAGTGGGATGGAATCAGGCATCACATCAGCAGAACGGCTCATGAGGAGGATTGCCCAAGGCTTCCAGGCTATCGTGGCTGGCACTCAGGGAAGTCCGGGGTGCATTTCTGCACTGCAGAGCTTTGAGAGACAAACCCAGCATCTCCAGGTTCCCTCGCACCTTGGTGTCTGGGTGTGACCCCTCCTACTGGTAAAGGAGGGAGTGAGGCAGGCTGAGCTGTTTTCCAGCTGCTTTGGCTCTGTTGCCCCTCAGAGCGGGGATGTTGACAAGCCGCTGTGGATGTGGAGAAGGTGTTGCTGGGACAACAGCTTTCAAGTCTCCAGAGGTTCAGGTTTGTTCTTTTCCTTTCCTTCCAATTTTTAGTTTGTTTTGAGAGTCTATGTAGCCCTGGCTGGCACGGAATTCCCTGTGTAGACCAGGCTAGCCTCTAACTTAGAGACCGACCTGCTTCTGCCTCTCTGCTGGGATTAAAGGAGTCCCCGGCCCCCACACACCCCTGGCCTAAAATGCCTGTGGGTACATGGCTGGCAAGCACAGTTGAAGCCCAGCATTGGATGCACGGGCTGTGGTGAGTTCCGAATGTTTGTCCACCAACCACGGATACAGTTGCAGCTTCTCTGCTGGCTCCAACTCTGTGTCTTTAGGATTTCTTCCTGAAAGGCCAGCCGAGCTCCATCCTTCAGCTCTGCCCGTCAGTATCCAATCCTTTCTGTCCCTCCCTGTCTGCTTTAAATATAGAGAGCTTTTTGGGTTTCCTGGGCTGAAACCTCACGGCACCATAAGGAAGATGCCTTCTGGGATCTGGTCAGAGCTGGTTATCTCCCCAAGCCCCAAGTTTCCTATTTACACAGGGCCATAGAGAGATTAGTTCTTCCCAACAAGCAGGGGCGAGCGCCTACTCTGCACATGTGAATGGAAGGACTGAGGAACCGTGGTGCACACTGGGCTGGGCTTCTGTGGGTCCTGGTTCCACTGGAGTCAGAATTCCTTTTGCTACATGCCCTGCCAAGATGTCCCAGATAATAAACTGCGGGATCAGAGTTAACATCCAGGTCTGTCTGCATTCACAGCATTTGCATTTAAAATGTCTTCTCACTTAAACTATGAAGGTTATGCATATTCATTAGGGAAGTGTTGATATTAATTATGAAGGTGATGCATATTCATTAGGGGAGTGTTGATAACCCACCTTGTTGTCATGGCGGCAAGATGGAAGCAGAACCAATTTTCTTTTTCTCATTTCTCATTTGACTTTCACATGAAGTGGAGAGGGGAGCCCTTAACAAAATTGCACCAGTAAGCCAGGCAGTGGTGGCCACGCCTTTGATCCCAGCACTTGACAGGCAGAGGCAGGCAGATCTCTGAGTTCAAGGCCAGCCTGGTCTACAGAGAAAGTTCTAGGACAGCCAAGGCTGTTACAGAGAAACTCTGTATTGGAAACCCTCCTGTCCCATCAAAAACAAAACAAAACAAAACATAACAAAACAAAACAACAAAAAACAAACAAACAAAAAAACCCAACTCAAACCAAACCAAACTAACCAACAAACAGAACCTCACTAGTCTGTGGATATTTAGAGAGAAGAAATCAGTTTACATTCATCTTTACTGAGGACCTTAGTGATCCCTAGAGGATGACCACCACTGTGGAAGCTAGTTCTCCTGAGGTGATGGCAGGAAACCATGAGGAACCACCCATGACCCATGGAGGACTCATGCTGCAGGTCTCCCCCTCAGGAGCTTCTCAGGATGACCCACTGCAGCTCCGCAGAGGGACTGGGATGCCACAGTCTAGGAGCTTGTCAGCATGGCCATCAGAGAGATCAGTGAAGTCAGTGTCCTGGTGTCGGTATCTCAGGATGCTGTACAGGACCTCTTGGCCTCAGAGAACAACTATGCAAGTTCCTCAGTGCACAGAAACATGTGCAGCTCTTCTTCATGCCCTTCTGAGAGACATGCTCAGAAACAGCTCTAGATACCTCATGGTTCTTTTCCCCTCTGAAGCTGACTTCCTGTTCAACTACTTTCCCTGCTACAGAAGGTCCTTGTTTCCCAGTCAGGTCTAAGTAGAGGGCTGGAGTGCACGCATGCACACACACGCACACACACACACACACACACACACACACACACACACACACACATGCCAGAAGAGGCTGTCTGATCACCCGGAGCTGGAGTTAAAGATGGTTGTGAGCTTTCCAACAAGTGTGCTGGGAAACAAACTCTGGGCTACAAAGAGCAGTAATCGCTCTTAATTAACCCTTTAGACACCACTCCAACCCTTAAACCAGTTAGTCTCCCACACCTCCTACTGTTCTCTTTAACAGTTTTGTATCTGCTGTTGTTGAGGATGACCCTGGACTTCCGGCCTCTGCCTCCACGTGGTGGGATTATAGGCAAGCTCCACCACACTCTGGACACGCAGTTCTGGGGATCAAATCCAGGACTCCTTGCCTGCTAGACAAATACTCTATCACCCTGGACACAGGGGCAACTTTCCCAACAAACATCTGTGTGTAATTGTGAAGAAAGACCCCAGTGCCTCTCACACACTCACTCAGGTTCTGAAAGAAGAAATGAGAACCCTGTTTTATCTTCCTTTGAACACTGAGATAAACAATCGACAAAGTGGCTTTACATCCACCTATTAATAAATGAAAGGCACTGCCGGCAACCTGTAATGAAATCACAAAACAGACCGGCAGCTAATTGCAAAGAATCGCAGCTCACTCTGTTCCTTGTTATCTTATTAATTGGCTCCAGGCGGTAATTAAAAAAAAAAAAAGATTGCACCATTTCATTTCTGTTACTGGTAATCTTATGTGATGATTTTTATCACATAAAAATCACGCTGACCAGGAGGGAGGGAGGAGAGGGGGAGCGAGAGAGCAAGAGAGGGAGAGAGACTGAGAAGGAAGGAGGGGAGGGGAAGAAGGGGGGAGAGAAAAAGAGAGAGAGAGAGAGAGAGAGAGAGAGAGAGAGAGAGGAGGAAGAGAGGAAGAGAGAGGAAGAGGGGGAGCGAGAATCTTGATACTTAGTATTTTCCACAGGCTGCAAGCAACATTTACTAATATTTCCACAAGAACTTAAAAGATGTTATCCATTGCTTGTTCATCCTTAATTGGTCCAGGAAGATAATTAGCCATGACTGTGTCAATAACTCTAAGGCTACAGGAGAAAGTCGGTGTGGTACTCTGTGGCTGCTCACTACATCTGACCTGAGTTCAATTCCAGAAGAAGTGGAAAAAGAGCTGCGTTCTCCGACCTCAACATGCACGGCACAAACCGCCCCCAACCCCAACCCCTGACACAAAAGAAATAATTTTTAAAAGGAAAAGAAAGGCTCCCTGTGAAGAGCACCGTGGTTCTCAGCAGGGGTCGGGAGTGGGGGCTGCACTCCATTTGAAGTTCCGGGCTTATAGGATAAAAACCACCACCAGCTCTGGCCTCTCCGCCCTGCCTCTTTGTCTTTATTTTATTTTAGCTTTTGGTGAACCAATGAGTTGACAGGCTTACTTCAGGAACAGGGATACCAGGTTACTAACAAACATATGGGTGACCCCAAAACTGCTGCACTGCCACATCAGGGATGGTGACCCTCTTTTCCCCAGTAGCCTCCCCAGCCCTTAGTAATTGCATTCTTCACAGCTCACCTGTCTTCCCAGAGTCTTCATGCAATCCATGCAAGTGAGTATGAGTACATGTTCTTGGTCTACCTCCTCCTGTTTGTAAAGGGGAACGAAATAGCACACATTGTTCTGTACCTTTTCCATTGATGGGCATGAGAGTGACACTCCATATCAGAACACAGAAAGTTTCCCCTTCCGTTGGCACAGCTGTATAATGCTCTCCGTTCTCAGTGTTTGCTTTTCTTATTTAATTATTTACTTATCGGGGCACACGTGTGCTGCAGTATGTGCACCATAGTGCACATTCGGAGGTCAGAGGGCAGTTCGAGGGAGTTGGCTCTCTCTTTCCGTTCTGCTGTGTACCCCACGGGTGGAACTCAGGTCATCAGGCTTGGTGGCTTGGTGGCAGGTGCTCTTAGCAGTTGAGCCTTCTCACTGGCCTAACGCTCTGTTCTGTGGGGGTCATACCGTTTTATGTTTTGTTATGTGTGGTCCAGAAAACGATCTATGATAGCCATGTTTTTGGGGTTTGAATGAGAGTTTATTAAGCATATAGCAAGCCAAAATAAAAGAATAAATAGCAAAGGGTAGACAGGAAGACATAACCAAGTTGGGTAATCAAGACATCCAGCAGAAATCAACTGAGGGAAGTGATGATATTACATCATCCAGTGGAGGTTGAGGCAGTCGGCTGGAGTCCGGACTAAGACTCCCCTCCTAGCTGAGCTTTCAGCCGAGTGGCAAGTGCTTTTCTATCACGGAATAAACAACTGGAACCTTTGCTGAAGGTGGTCACCTTCTACGAGCTCTCAAGGGTACAGTGTTTCTACCCTCCACTGTTGGCCTCTTCACCCCCTCATCCCAAGATAAGGGGCCTTAGAGGACACTAGGACATCCCGTCTCAGGGTGGGGGTGGGGATGACCAGGGAAGGGGGACAGGATGCCTGGGGTGAGGATAATGTCCCAGCTAGCTTCTCAGTGCTCAAACAGCTCATGACAACTAACGCAGTGTTCCTGTGGGAAGTTAAGAGTTAAAGCTAAGCAGGACTGGGCACACAGGACCCTGGGATCAGTCTCTAGGATAACCGACAAACAAACACACAATGGAATAATACTGAATTCCTTCCTTTGTTTTGTTTTGTTTTGAGACAGTTTCTCTGTGTGGCCTTGGCTGTCCTAGAACTCTCTTTATAGACCAGGCTGGCCTCAAACTCTTAGAAATCTGCTTCTGCCTCCTGAGTGTCATTCCAGGTTTTGAAGCAGGATTTCATGTAGCCTGGGCCTCAAACTCACTAAATAGCCAGAGAGTCAGAGGCGTCCTTGAACTCCTGATCCTCCTACCTCTTCCTCCCAAGAGCTGTGCTTATAGGAGTAAAGCAGCACATTTGGGTTGATGCTGGATTCTGGATGTCTTTTCTTCTCTTCTCGCTTCTTTCTTTCTTTCTTTCTTTTTTTTTATGATAGGGTCTTACTTATTTATAGGGTCTATCCTAAAAGTTGCTGTGTAGACTATGCTGGCCTTGAATTCAGAGATATGTCTACCCGGGATTAAAGGCAAGTGCCACCAAGCCTGGATGGTTGCTTTTTTTTTGTTGTTTGTTTTTAAAGGTCTATTATTTTTATTTTATGTGCGTGTATGCCTGAGTGTGTGCTTGCAGGTGCCAGAGGAAGCCAGAAGAAGTGCCAGTTGCTCTGGGACTGGAGCGACAGATGGTTGTGAACTGCCTGGTGTGGGAACTGAGTCTGGGTTCTCTGCAAGAACACGAAGTGCTCTCCACCACCGAGCTGCTTCTTCAGTTTCTACTTGTGAATTTTCTCTTAAGGACTTTTACCTGATGGCCCTCAGGGACATCGGTATGATTTGCTTCTGTGTGTATCACTGAATTTTGGTATAACCCCGGGAGAATTTGGAGGCCCCCCCACCCCTGCTCTGAGGTGCTGCAGAAAAGCTTGTTAGCCTCCCCACATTAGCTCCAGCGGCTACTTTCCCAGGACTGGAGCTATCTGAGGCGTCTCTGTTTCTTCCACACAGACCTGCTCTCCTCACTCCTCTGGAGACCTCCTTTGCTGTTTCGAAACCTTGGCTTTCTCTCCCTTCTTTATGATAACCTATGGATTTCTCTACTCCCCGTTTGTATTGTATAGCATCTATAGCTTTCTTAATATGAGGTCAATAAAGGTGCTTATATCTTACTATTTTGGGGTGGGGGAAGGTTTACTCTTCCAATAAACCTTTACTGAATGTCTGTCATGTTCCTGACCCAGCTGTGCTTAGGGAATACAGAATAAATCAGTTAACACCAGCCTTTATGGGTCTCAGAGCCAAGCTGGGAGGACAGCCAGGGACTCTGACACTTATGGCTGTGTGGGAGGCAGAGGTACCTAAGTCAGCCAGGGAGGTGGTTTAAGGATGACTCTAGAGCTGAGGGTGGTGACTTATTTCTGTAAACCTCAGCACTCAGGAGTTGGAAACAAGAAGACCAGGCATTCAAGTTCATTCTCAGCTACACAGGAGTTTAAGGCCAGTCTGGGCTACCTAAACACACACACACACACACACACACACACACACACACACACACACACACACACAAACACACAAGTCAGGTTATAAAAGCTCCTGGGTGCTGTACTCGGGATGCACTTGTCTGAGAATGTTTTCTGGGGAGTCAGACAGAAAGGTCCCACATTTGGTGTTATACCTTGTTGTGGCTATCTCACATTTGGTGTTATACCTTGTTGTGGCCATCTTGAAACTGCTAATACTTTCATTTTCAACAACTGAGGGTTTCATTTTAAGTAGGGTTTCATTATGTAACCCAGACTGGCTTCAAAACCACCATCCTCTGGCCACAGTTCCCTGAGCACTGGGATTGCAGGTGGACACCTTGACATTGGCTGGCTGTGTACTTTGTGAGTGAGGTCTGGTGAGATAATAGTGCATGAAATACCTGGGCCACAGAGTTGTCACTTCTGGGCTCAAGATTGTTTGCCTGGTGCTTGCACATGCCTTGATGAATGCACACCCTTGTGGGGTTCTTGGGCCATGCTGTCTGAGGAGGCTGTGGAATAGCAACTACAGAAGAAAGAATGTGGATGGGGGCAGTGTGGAGCCTTCCCTGGGCTGTCTGCACCAAGATTAACTCTCTGGTCCGAGCACTGAGACGGCTGAGACGGCAGCCGTGGGCTCTCTGACAAGAAGTATTTCTAATAACTTATTACAAAACAAAGCAAACTCATGGACCTTCAGATAGAGCAAAATTCAGGGAATTAGAATTCCCTGAGAAGTTTAGAATCGGTGGTTTATACAACTACCACAGCCTTGTAAAGTAAACATATACACACCTAGAAACCAAGGACAAATAAGAGTGTTGCATTACTAACAATTAGCTCGTGGAACTTCTTGCGAATGGAGTGAAGATAGCCTGTAGAATGGGAGAAAACCTGTGCTCTCTGTACATCACAGACTTAACATCTAGAATGCCAAAGAACTTAAAAAGAAAAATGAACCAAGAAATCAGACAACTTGGCTGGAGAGATGGCTCAGTGGTTAGGAGCACTGACTGCTCTTTCAGAGGTCCTGAGTTCAACTCCCAGCAACCACATGGTGGCTCACAACCATCTGCAATGAGATCTGATGCCCTCTTCTGGTATGTCTGAAGACAGCGACAGTGTACTCATATATAATAAATAAATTAATTACAAAAGAAATCAGACAACTTAATAAATAGCAGACAGTCCTAAAGATATGAAAGACAGGGACCATGAAACAGGAAAACACTATTGGAGGAGGGCAAATGAGTTCTCTTGAATATTTTGGATCAGAGGGAATTACAGAGAGTTGAGGAAGATGACAGGATACTATGTTGGCCTGCAGCTAAGGGACACTTCAGCCTGGTGATTAATGTTGTGGAATCGGGGAATAAGTGAACTTTCCAGAGAGAGGATGTAAAAGGAGGATTCCAAGAAGACAGTGGGGAAGAACTTCTCAGCCAGGTGGCGGAGAGGCCTGGAGTCTGGTGTTTTGAAAGCCTGGGAGGCCTCATTCCCTCAAAGGCTGTTCTGTAGCAGGGAAAGATGGGTTCTGAAGCTGCCCAGGGATGCTAAGTCTAACCTAGTTATAGGACACTTCCGCTGACTCTCCAGAACGGCAAGAATCCCAGACATTGCCTGGGCCACCTGCCTCTTCAGGCCTGGTCACAGCCTGCAGCCTGCAGGAAGGGAGATGACAGGGAGAGAGTTCAGCTCAGACAGTGCCTGTGGGGACTCCAGCTACACAACAGAGGGCAAAAAGCAGGGGCTGCAAGCCACCCTGGTCACTTCAGACACTGACTGTGCTGACATTTAGCATCGTGCCCCACCTTTGCCCTGTGGAAATTCAAAGTCATAAACCATATTGACTTTAGTTTCAAGTGTCAGAAAGGTTGCCCAGGAGTCTGGGAGCCGACAAACAAAACAGGATTCAGAACGATTTTTGACATCTGAGCCAGTTGTGATTTTTTTTTCTAGGAACCATAACAACAGGCAAAAAGCACTAGGCCTTATCATTATGGATTTGTATTCCTGCTGATACATAAACTTGGAGTAACCGAGCAGAGGAAGCAAACAACTGTCTTCTTTACCAGGCACGAGGGTGCTGGAAGGGGCTACTCAGAGTTTAATGGGCGGCTTTATGTGTTTATGTGCTTTGACGGGAGCCAAAGAGCGCTGTGTGCTGTGCCACACAATGGGAAGTTTTGAGTTGGATTTTAGAAGAAATAACTTTGATCCGTTTCAAAAGCAATGAAGCCTGATGCACCCAGGAGAAAAGAAGGCGTTAATTTATGGCTACCATTAAAGACACGCGGACAAAGGCTGGACGGAGCGTTTCACTAAGTGAAGATTTACAAATGCGTTAAAACAAAACAAAACAAAAAAACCACCCTTCAAACTAGAAATAGCCGAGTGTCTCTCTCAGCACCAAATACAAAAGGAGTGGGAGGGAGGAGCCAGAGACAGAGAAAGGGGTGGGACCTGACTGCCTTTACTAGAGAGGAAAGGTTAAAGGGAAAACACGGGAAAGTTCTTTTCTCAGAGTCTTCATCCATGGCAGAATACATAATACCTCCCAAAGACAGGCTCAGCCTGGGCCCCGAGCAGATACGGGCCGGGGTGGCAGACAGCTGCCCAGAGAGCTGAGGTGGGAAGCTGTAACAGACCCCCAAGAAGATCTGTGTGCTCTTGTGCGTGTGCTAGGTGTGTGTGTGTGGGGGGGAATAGGGGGTTGGTGAGTTGTTTTTTTTTTTAAATCAAGGAATTAGTGGGTGTGAATATACACTTATACATGTGCAGTGTATGTAGCCATATGTCTACATACACATGAAGATATATGTAAATATTCACAGGAGAAAATCGAATAAAAGTCATTCAGAGAAACCCAAATCCGAGCATTCACATCTCTGCGTACCGCCTTCTGTTTCTTCCATGAAGGGGACCCCGAAGCATTTGTTGCTAGAATGATGCAGACTGTAGTGGCCCCAGCCACCTGAGCCTGGAACAGATGGGAAGGCCTGGCTGTGGGGAATTCGTCCTGGCCATTCCCTATTTGCAGCTCACCGAATCTGATAGTTAAACGTTCCCGTGGGTCATAGATGCCACCTATGCCCAGCACCAAGTTGGGAGCTTTACTATCTGCGGTGGTCCACCCTTGACCTCTGGGCCATTTTTTCTTTCACTTTCTTGCTGTTAAGATAACTAGATGCAATGAGAAACTACTCTCTGCAGTGAACCCAGCTCTCTCTCTCTCTCTCTCTCTCTCTCTCTCTCTCTCTCTCTCTCTCTCTCTCTCTCACACACACACACACACACACACACACACACACACACACAGCCTCAAGGTGCTACTTTGGGGCTAAGGTATCAGCGAGTCCTGGCTACTGCCAGGCTCAGGAAGCAAAATGTGTGATGGCCTGAGCAAAGCAGCTGGGGTCACTCAGATAGCTTTGTCCTGAGTTCTTCTGACAGGGTATATGGAACCCTAAGACAATATTGTTGGAGCCTTGCTGGGCCTGGGTCCAGTGTCTCATTGTGTGGGGACTAAGCGAGACACTCTCCGGGCGCCCTGTAACTAGTTTGGAAGGATCGGGTCAAGTTGGAGGGCGCTCCGCACAGGGGAGCCGAGACTCGGCGAGCGAGGGATCGCGCAGGATTCTGCTGTCAGCCGCTCGGGCCACGGCGGCCGCGCCCCCTCCGCCCCGGGCCGGGGAGGGGCCAGACGGGCGGGGCGGCACCGAGGACCGTGTGAAAATGAGGCCGGGGCTCGGGGGCGGGCGGGGCCGGGGGTGTCCGCGGGCGCAGAGGCCGGGAGCCCGCACACGCCTCCCCGCGCCGCTGCCGCCGCCGGCTCTTCGCCGCTCCGCGCGCTGCGGCTGCCATGGGGGTCGCGGGCTGCGGTCGGCCTCCGGAGGCCCGGGCGCTGCTGTTGCTGCTACTGCTGCTGCTGCCGCCGCCGCTGCCGTTGCTGGCCTCTGCGGTCCCTCCCGACCAGGGTCGCACCAACGGGCCGCCCGAGGGTGAGTGTGCAGCCGCAGGGCGCACCTGGCACCGCGCAGGGAAGGGACTCATGAGTTCCCTTGCGTGGTCTCCCGATCCCGAGAGCCTTCACCCTAAGTCTCCGGCCGTCGAAGGGGACAGAGGCTTCTGCTCCGGGCTGTTGACCTTTCCCGCCCTGGTATCTATCATTTTTTCCAGGGTCTCTGAGAGTGCCTGCTGTCCAGATTGTCGCTGGCTGTCGCTGGCTGGCTGAGGTCTGGGGTCCACCTCCCCCTTGTGTAGATGGGGAAACTGAGCTCGTGACAATTTGGCCCCCTTTTTTTCCTTTGGCGCTGATTAAGTTCTACCAGCTCCAGGATGAGCTGCGGAGACTTCTGTGGGCACGGAACTGTTACTGTGCCAAGACCTGGAATGTCCCTAAGCCTCCAGATTTGGATCAGCCATGCATTAGAACTCTGCACAATCTGCTTTGACTGGATTTAAAATTCTTTCAAAACTCGTTCGTTTTTATCTTCATACCCAGGAGTGCTATCAACTCTGGAAATGTTTTGTCTATGGTGGGTTTGCAGGTTGAGAGAACTGGCAGGGTTGGGGCTGGGGCCTCTGGCATTCCTGGCCCGAGGGCTCAGGATGCTGTTTGCTTGAGACCAGGGAAACTTTCACTCCCGCATCCCAGACTCAGAAAGCTGAGAGACAGCTGTCTTGGCGGGCTTCTGGAACTTTCTAGCCAATGCTGCTCTTCATTCCTCTCCCTTAACAGACAGTCTACTATATTCTTATATGCCAGGCACGATGCTGACTTGGCATCAAAAAGCTGGTTCAGTTGTTAGGGCACGGTGGAGAGACAGGTGACAATCCTGCATACTCTGTGCTCTGAAAGAGCTAAATACATGGGAGCCTGTGGTGGGAACATCTACCTGACATTAGGGGATCATGGCTCACTTCCAAGAGAAGTCACATCTGAACTGGGTCTTGGAGGCCAGTAAGGGTGACCTCCTTACTTCGGTGATTCCACTTGGAACAGTCTGGAAATGGGCCTGGGCATGGTGTAGTTTATCCCAGGGGGTCCTAGCAATATGGGGGTTGGAAGGGTAGAGTGGGGTGGCTTGTGGGAGGTGGAGAGAGAGAGAGAGACAGATCACTCACAGCTTGGATAGTGTACCAGGTGCTTGCTGTGTTCTTTTGCAGATGTGGATGAGTGTGCCCAAGGGCTGGATGACTGCCATGCTGATGCGCTGTGTCAAAACACACCCACTTCCTACAAGTGCTCTTGTAAGCCTGGCTACCAAGGGGAAGGCAGGCAGTGTGAGGGTGAGTGACTTGGGCCATGGGTAGGTAAGCAGCCACCTCCTTAGCTTTTGTAGCGTGCACATGAGTGTCTAAATGACCACTCCTACCTTGAATTCTGTCACCTGCTCTTTAAAATGATTTTCAGACCCTCAAAGGGTCGTTCCTTAGGTCCTTTCCTGAATGATTACAGTTTTCTCTGCCTCCAAAAGATCCTTTTGTGTGGCTCCTGGAAAAGGAAATGCAGGGCTTTGCTATCTTTTGATTCCGCTCACCAGGAGAGCCAGATAGAGCTTCAAGGACTCTGCCTCCCTGGAGACTAAGGACTAAGGAGTCCTGCTTTCTGCGGTCTCTGGAGGATCCATTCTGTCTGTGATTTGGGGCTGACTGATATGGGGACCTGCTAGGCTTTAGGACTCTACCCAGGCACTGCCTTATTTGAGTGGCAGATTCAGTCTGGAAAGATATGTGCAGAGGGAGATTTTAGTTCTTCGGTGCTGCAGACCTGAGACCCTGAAGTCTGGACTCTGCCCACTAGGGATTAGTTCAGTGACCGAACTCAAGCTCAGAACTGAATGGAAACTGCTCTTACAGGAGGAAGCAGAATGTTAGCCCTGACAGGACTCTTCAGAGAACTTCGAATCATTTCCATTGCTCATTTCATGGATGAGGACACTGAAGACAGGAGACTTGGGGCCATAAACACATGATTAGTCTTTGGGTGAAAGTCGTATCTTCAGCCCTGCCCCACCTCCTGGTCTCTCTGGCTCACAGCCTGCAGCTGCCTCTCTGGTTGCACATGTATAGAACGGAGGAGAGGTATTTGAACTCAGTTCTGATGCTTCTCCGTGTCTCTGGACCCAACCTTAGTGAGCATACTGGAGGACTCGTTCATTCTGAGAGCTTTTAAACTCTTCTTAAAATTGAGCTTATCTTCTGGTGGGAGTTGATCTGAATCCCTGCAGGAACAAAACCTACACAGTAAGTTAGGAAGTCTTGTCCAGGCACTTGGAAAACCTCACTTACTTCTTCAGGCAGGAGGAAAAATGTAATCTCTGTCTATTTGGGTGGTGTGTGATGTCTTGATGTTTCAAGTGGTCCCGTCTTATAACATGGCCCCTGAGAGGTCCAGTTCTTGGCGCTGGACAGCACATAACATCCAGAGGTACCTGGTGTGTGTGGTGAACTCTCATTCTTGCATTTTGCTATTGTTCTTGTTTCGATTTGGAATTTTTTTTGTTTTTCGAAACAGGGTCTCATACATGAGCAAAGCTGATCTTCCTGCCTCTGCCTTCCAAGTGCTGGGATTGGAGGTGACACCCAGCTATATTTTCTTTGTGTTCATTTGTTTATATTTCGATTATGTGTTTGCATGTGTTTGTATGTAGGTCTGTGCATGTGAGGGTGGATGCTCTTGAGGACCAGAGGTGTCACATCCCTCAGAGCTGGAGTCACAGGCAGTTGTTAAGCCCAACTCTGAATGCTGGGAGCTGAGCTCACATCTTTTTCAAGAGCGTTTTAACTGCCAGCCCCCTCTCTAGCCCCTATTTTTCTTTTACTTTAAACATTTGTGGTTTTTTTTTCTCTTTAAGGGAACTTCTTATTTAGAAATACTTTCAGGCTAGAGATGTTGCAAAACCATGCAAAGCGCATGGGTGTTTGCCACTCATTTTAATATCAGCTTACAAAATGGTATATAGTCCCCAAACCAGGGAATTGACAACAGCACAGTGTCATTTAAAAACAACTGTAAGCACCATTCACATTTCATCAGATTGCCCCTGATGTTCTGTTTCTGCTCCAGAATTAACTCCAGGTCCTGACCCAACCTACACAGCCAGTGCCTGAGTCTCTTGTGTTTCCTCGGCCCTTAATCTGTCTTTGTCTTCAACATGGACTTTTTTTTTTTTTTTTTTTTTTTTTTTTGAGACAGGGTCTCTTGTAGCTCAGGCTGGTCTTGAACTTTCTCTGTAGCTGAGGAAAAAGATGCCATCAAACTCCTGATCACCCTGACTCCACCCCCGGAAGTGCTAGGATTACAGACATGTGATACCTTATCTGACCTGTGTGACACTGAAGACTCAACGGAGTCTCTCATGCTAGGCAGCTGTCAGCCGCCTGATGTGGCTGCACCGTTGCTGAGAACTGAACCTGAGTCCTTTGCAACAGCAGCAAGCGCTCTTAAGTACCAAAGCTGGGGTTGGGGATTTAGCTCAGTGGTAGAGCGCTTGCCTAGCAAGCCCAAGACCCTGGGTTCGGTCCCCAGCTCTGGGGGGAAGTACCAAAGCTATCTCTTTGGTCCCAGCATCGACACTTTTGATGAACACCGTGATTTCATTTGCTTCATGTTAAGAGGCAAAGAATTGATAGAGGTTGGCATGGTGGCTGTGATAAGGAGGATTGCTATGAGTTTGAGTCTAGCCTTGGCTATACGCTGAATATAAGACCATCCAGAAGAGAACGTGTCTTCCCATGATATGGTTTGCTAACATTTCAGTAAGACTGTCACAGAGATACCATAGTGACTGTCCCAGTAAACCACATCAGTGATATATGATGTCACCATACCCCATGTGGGTGACACTAACCTTGTTTAACCAGTTTAATACGGTGTCTGTTAGATGGGCAGTGGTGACGCATGCCTTTAATCACAGAACTGGGAGGCAGAGGAGGGAGCATCTCTCTGAGTTTGAGACCAGCCTGGTCTACAAAGTGAGCTCCAGAACAGCCAGGGCAACACAGAGAAACATTGTCTTGAAAAACAAAACAAAACAATGGTGACTGCTGGTTTCTCTACTGCAAAATCACTATTTCCTCCTCTTATTTACTTGGAAGCGTATTTGGGAGCGGATACTTTTGAAATGTCAAGTCTTTGTTCATTAATTTTGGTGTCCAACCATGGATCTTGCCTATGGCAGCTGTAACTGTGGTAATACCCCCTTGAAACTTTGCATGGATCTCCCATGCACCTCTAAACTGTTTTTTTTTTTGAAGTAAGATATGTCTCTTCCTGCTCATTCATCCATTCCTATTTCACTGAATACTTTTGCATGTTGACTTTATATCATCATTTATTTTCAAATTGTTCTAGCTGCAGCAATTGGAAACTCCTTCTCACTGTTGCCTGTGTGTGTGTTTTAAGGATTTATTTATTTTATGTATATGAGTACACTGTAGCTGTCTTCAGACACACCAGAAGAGGGCATCGGATCCCATTACAGATGGTTGTGAGCCACCATGTGGTTGCTGGGAACTGAACTCAGGACCTCTGGATGAGCAGTCAGTGCTCTTAACCACTGAGCCATCTCTACAGCCCCCACTGTTGCCTGTTTGACACCCCCCTTTTTGAGAATTTCTTAATATTTTATATTATAAAAACCTCCATACCTTTCTCATGTTTTCTGCTTACCCGTGGAATCCACCACTCCCCACAATGGCTCTGGTTTCTTCGATGGAAAAGGATAAGGATTTATGGAACCTAGGACCTGTGCGTGTGGTGTTCTCAGGAGTGCCTGTTCCTAGGGCTCCTCGGTGCACAGAGCTGGGATGTCCTTGCATGTGTACTGTTGATTCATTTCATTGTCTGCTTTTCTGAGACAAGTTCTGTCCTTCTCTGGCTGCCCTAAAACTTGCTATGTAGACCAGGCTAGGCACAACCTCCCAGAGATCTACCTGTCTGCCTCCCGGGTGCTGCTGGGATTACAGGAGTGCACCACCATGCCTCACTTATTTGTTCTTTGTTTTATTCCTCTGAATCATATTCAAACTATGGGTAGCACTGATAGTTTGACTTCTGTGCTAGAACCAAGTCACTCTAGCCTTTCAGGTTTTTCCTCGAGCAGTGAGGAGTTCAGTTCTCACTGCTGTGCTGTGTTTACCTTTGATCAACCTTAGTAGATACAGGACTTATTTACAGGATTACTGAGGCATGGCCTCGGGGGACCCCAGTTTTGCTAACCACAGTATTTATTACCTAGAGCACAACATGCAGCACTTGGTGCTTTTATGACGTCCATTGCTTAGTTATGGATGTTAGGTTAGTGCTTATGGATGTGTTCTGGTTATGTTTTATTTATAATATACGTTGTTTCCTTTTGTGTCTCCCTTATTCCACCCCCTCTGCCCCTCCACCTCCTGACTATTTGTATTATGCACATAAACAAAGCCTCACTGCAAGAGTCAAACTGTACCAAACTGGTATCCTCACGCAGGCGTGGTGCTTTCTTGCCCCCCCCCCTGCCCCATGACGCCTCTTTCTGCCCCTTTCCCCTCACACTAACTGAAGTTCTCTGCTTATTCCTCCTTTATGTCATATACGAATGAGCAACTAGGAGCCTGTTTTGTTCGTTAACAAACTTTCAGATGCATCAAGTACACACCATAAACTTCACCAATTTTGTACGTACAAACCAAAGATTTGTGATAATGTCTGAGTCATGCAGCCACACATACAGAGTCTCTAAACGTTTTACTTTCTCAGGAATATACACTGTGCACACTTCATTTCCAGCCCTCCCTCAGCAACAGCTGACCAGTAATCTACTCGTGATACCTTCGGCCCCAGCTGCAGCCGCCTTGCAATGCGGCCTTCCTGGATACCTCGTGTGGATGAACTCCTGTGATCCAGGTTCCTTGTGTTTGGACTGTTTCTCTCAGAGTGCTGCTTAGGAAGCGTGCTATGCTGCAGTCTGTATCCTCACTTCCTCGTTATCAGTGAATAAGTAGTCTGTTGTACAGATATATACAGTAGTCTGTTGAGACAGATTTGCTGCATGAACCAGGCTGTCCTGAAACTCACCATGCAGCCCAGGCTGGCTTCAAGTTGGTGACCTCCTGCCTTTTTCTCCATTTATTGAAAATGGATTTTTTTCTTACATAATTTATCCTGATTACAGTTTCCCCTCCCTCTACTCCTCCCAGTCCCTCTCCACCTCCCCTCCCATCTGGATCCGTTCCCTTTTTGTCTTTCATTAAAAAACAAACAGGCTTCTTAAGGGATAATAGTAAAATAAATAAAAATAAAACAAAAACTAACACGTTGGAATAGGACAAAGCAAACAGAAGAAAAAGAGACCAAGAGAAGGCACAAGAAACAGATGTAGATACAGAGAGAGACCCACTCATTTACACACTCAGGATTCTCATAAAAACACAAACTGGCAGGGAGCGAGAGACAGAGAGACAGAGACAGAGACAGAGACAGAGAGGGGATAAAGTTAAAATAAAAAGGAGGGAGTGGGAAGCCCTGACACAGAACGGGACCAAGAACCTCCATAGATGTCATCGAGCTCCTCCTCTGTTGCCGGCTGCTGCCGGGCATGCAGTTCACCCTTCAGAGTAGTAGTTTGTTTTCCAACTGAGATTTCCTTGGAGAAATGTAAATTTTTGTTTGCAAGTGGTTATCAGTGGCAGATAGCTTCTGGGTTAAAATGGGGCCTTGTGCCCACTTCTTTTAGCTCCAGGACCCCATCTGATGCTGACCCTGTGCACGCTGCCCCCGTCTCTGAGTTCATTTGTCTCGGTCCTGCTGATTTAGAGGGACTTACCTGGGTATCCTCTAACCTTCTGTCTCTCTACCTCCTCCGCTGCTTGGGTCCCTGATCTCTGGGGCAGGGATCGACGGAGACACCTTGTTTAGGACTGAGCGTCCTAAAGTCTCTCATGTTCCACATCATCCCTGCTCTGCGTCTCTGTATTTCTTTCTGCAATCTTACTTCTGTTCCATGATCTCCTTATCCTTCCTTACTCTGCTGTCTTAATAAGAACGGCTTTATAGTAAGTTCCCCTGGATGTTTCCAAACTGTGTTATCCCTTCTGAGTCTTTTCATTCCCACATAAATTCTATGCATGTTGACATTTTGTAGCATGTGTGTGTTTAGATGTTGTCTTCAATTTAAAATCTTCTAGGCTTTCTTCTGCATTTGGATTCTTTTCAGTTAACAATATATTCTCTTAATTATTCCAAATCAGTTCATAGAGACCGTCTTCACTTTCTTTTAGAGCTACATAGTAATCCATCAAGTGACTATACCATGACTTACTTGGGTTTTCTATTGCTGGGATTAAACTTCATGACCAAAGCACCTTGTGGAGGAAAGGGTTTATCTTACTCAGTTTCATATCACTGTTCATCATTGAAGAAAATCAGGGCAGGGCACACTCAGGGCAGGAACCTGGAGGCAGGAGCTGAGGCAGAGGCCATGGAGGATGCTGCTCACAGGCTTGCTCTCCATGGCTTGCTCAGCCTGTTTTCTTATGGAACCCAGAACCTCCATTCCAGGCACCACCCACATTAGACTGGGCCCTCCCTCATCAATAGCAAACGGCTGGATCATACAGAGGCACTTTCTCAATTAAGTGCCCCTCCATTCAGATAACTAGTTTGTGTGTTAAGTTGACGTAAGACCAGCCAGAACGTATCACATCCTCTAAACTGCTCTCCTAAATGTGGACTTCTAGGTTGCTTCTAGTGTTTTGTAATCTCAAACAATTCAACATTGAAGATTAGTGCTTGTTTATTTTTGTTTGGCTGATTTAAGAAGTGGGATGGCTGCCCAACGGGTAAACACATACATAGATCTCTCAGAGAAATAGCACCTGCTGAGTTCACCTCTGTTTTGCTCCTCAGACATGGATGAATGTGACAATGCTCTCAATGGAGGCTGTGTCCACGACTGTTTGAACATTCCAGGCAACTATCGCTGCACCTGTTTCGATGGCTTCATGTTGGCTCATGACGGTCATAACTGTCTTGGTAAGAAAAACACTTTCCTCTCCCCAACCTTCTACCAGCCTCTTTCCTTTTGAAAACTTACTCATAAAAGCAAAAAAGTAGAGACCCGGGGTACATTTTAGTCAGTAGAGTGCTTGCCCAGCATGCATTGCATCCCCAGCACTGCAAAACCATGGGGTGGTGCATATCTGTGATCCCAGCACTCGGGAGAGAGGTGGGAGGATCAATAATTTAAGATCATCCTTAGTTACAGAGCAAACTTGAGGCCAGTCTGGACTACATACCCTGTGTACATATATAAAAAGACAAAAAAGTGATCCGAGGATCAGGGAAATGAGGGTTTTGGCCCCTTAGACATTAGACTATATGACAGGAAACTGGATAGGTAAATTTAGTCCAAGGAGATGGGCGGACATTGCCACTACTGCTTATTGATTTCTGACATGGACTTTCTGACCTTAGGTGTTCTGTTGAAAGGATTCCAGCTATCCTTAAATACTCTCGTGTGAGCACTAGGTCGGAAGCCAGGAGCCCTGCTGGATGGGGCTGGGGAGTCTGGGAGGACGTCGCACACCAGGCAGGTGTTTTGCTCTGCTGAGCTCATGCTGTCAGCCTTACCGGAGGACATTATGCTGATGAGCCTTTTTCTGGCTGACCTTTGGGCCAACCAGGGTCTGTCTCAGGGGACAGCTATTCAGATCTTCCTTTATAGAGTGATAGAAATACCTTGATCAAATGCCTTGATGTCAGCTTACAAAGCCATAGAGGTGCCAGGAAGATGGCACAGTTGGTAAAGTGACTGGTGTGCCAGTATGAGGCCCTGGATTTGGATCCCAGCACCCATGTAAAAGCTGGGCATAGTGGTGCACACTTGCGATCCTGGCGTTGGGGAGGCAGCGTCAGGCAGGTCCCTGGAGCTCATTGGCCAGATGACCTAGCCCAGTTAATGAGCTTCAAGTCCAGTGACAGACCTTGACTCAAAATGTAAGTTGTAAAGCACCTGAGGAAGACACTTCACACTGAACTCTGACCTCATACGCATGCAGTCATCACCTGAGCCCCTCCTCCCGAGTCTAAGCTGAATTTGTGTTCGAAAGTTGGGCTCTGGAGTAGGAACGGAATAGAAAAAGGAGGAGGAAGAGGAGGAAGAAGAAGAGGAGGAAGAGGAGGGAGAAGAGGAGGAAGAATATGGGGAAGAAGAGAGGGAAGAGGAAGAGGAGGAAGAAAAGGAGGAAGAAGAGGGAGCAGAGGAGGAGGAGGAGGAAGAGGAAGATGATGAGGAGGAGGAGGAAGAGGAGGAGAAGAATGCTTCCATTTGAGATTTAGCCCCAATATTATATTTCAATATTATCTGGTGTGGGCCTTTTCTGTCTGAGCCCCCATAAGAGAGGTGTAAGCTGTGTGGGCTTCCAAATCTGCAGCCGTCAGTCAGATATCATGGGTGGCTAGGGGAGTATAAACTCCCACTAAGCCTGCAGCACTTAAAAAGGATACATTTGAAAACAACCCTGAGAGCAGAAATAAATCACAGTGAATTCAAAAGTCGGGCAAGACTTCTGAATTTGTTGGACAGCATTCATTCTAGTGTTGTGGTTGTAGTTGATTTCCCTTTGATTTGCCAAAATTGTCATTTTGAGGGTTGATATCTGATGGCTGACCTGGTTCTTCTTGTGGGTGGGAGCTTCCTGAGAGCAGCAGGCTGAGCCATCCAAAGCCTAAGTACATCAGCCCAGGCAGAATGGGGCTTTCAGACCACAAGCATGCCCGTAACATTTCCAGGCCTAGAGTTTCGCCTTAGCCAGTAACAAATGGCTCAGTAGAATGCCTTTGTTACCCACCTGGGGTTTCGTCATGGAGTCTGCCAAGTATCTGCTTTGTAGAGACTCCAAGCATCTACTGAGTAAGTATGCAAAGAAAGGGTTCCTTTAAAGGAAAGCAGTAGAGGGTTGGAGATATAGTTCAGTTGGTAGAACATTTTTTTTAATTTAAAAAAAATTTTTTTTGTGCATTGGTGTTTTGTCTGCATGTATATCTGGGTGAGGGTGTCAAATCCTCTGGAACAAGATTTACAGCAGTTCTAAGTGCCACGTGGGCACTGGGAATTCAAGTGGGCACAAGTCCTCTGGAAAAACAGCCAGTGCTCTCAATTCCTGAGCCATCTCTCCAACCCATTGGTAGAATATTTGATTAGCCTGCACAAATCCCCAGGTTCAGTTCCTAGCACTCCATAAAGCATGTATAATGGCGTATACCTGTGATGTCAGTATTCTGGAGGTCGAGCAGGAGGGTCAGGAGTTCAAGGTTACCTTTAGCTCCATAGAGAGTTTGAGGCCAACCTGGGCTACATGAGACCCTGTCTTAAAGAAGAAAAGGAGGAAGAAGAAGAAAGGTATGAGGAAATACTGTTTACTTGGAAGAATGGAACCAGCACACAGACAGACTCCTACACCCTCTGTGACAAGACACTTTGTGGCCAGAAAGCTCAGAGCCCAGATTCCTCTGGAGTGGCAGGTTCCTATGTTCTCTGGGGTGACTCTTTCCCTGTGGCCAGCCCCCACTAAATACACGTTAGCTACAAATATACCAGCCAGCATGTTCCGACACCGAGCCCCCCAGGGCTGTAGTCTGGGAAGCAAATCCACAGGAAATGAATGCAACTCTTCCCCACAGCCCGCCCACCTGAACTCAGTTCCCATTCATGGCGAGTTATATCACAACTATTTAGCTTGGTAAGAGAGGTTCCTCTGAGACGTTCAACAGACACCACTGCCTGAGCCTTACCCCAGCCCAATTACATCGATGTCTCTGGAGGATGTAGCCAGGGCATCTGGAGGTTGCCACAAGGCAGAGTCTGAAGACAGTCACTTGCTCCTGACCCACGCTGGTCACGTGCACACACACTGTATTCATTCCATCCCATTGTGTCACCCAAGTTAATGACACATTGCTGAAAGCTTGGGAAGAAGACATAGCAGGTGACACGTGGGATGGGGCTGTTGTGACTCAGGAGAGCTGGCCTTCAGTCATGTCAGGGAGACAGCCTCTCCACTCACCGTGAGCCCTCACTGCACAGTGCCTGGGCCAGGTGTCCCAGTACAGGCTCCTCTCCGGAGGAATGTGTTTCCTTCGCCCTTTGGCACAGACAGGGCGAGTTTGTTAGGCTTCAGGGAATGGCTGCAGTCCCATCAGTTTAGGAGAACATTGCTCGGTAGTGTAGGAGGACCCTTGCCTGTAAGATCTGAAGCTTGAAACCAGATAACAGACATTTAAATGTGAGTTTTCTGGTTACAGATACACCCAGGAGTCAGTGATAGGCACATGAGATATTAGACCAGAGAAGTTCTTTCTTTTTTTTAAATCAGGTTTCTTCTTGAGTCTTTGTGATATCTGAGGTTCTGGGAGTTTTCTCCTGGGCTCTGGCTGTCTGCACTTCTTCCTTGTTGCTCACGAACTGCCCAGTGCTGTGCCGATCACTATTTTATACTATTATGAGACAGGAATCTAGATCTGCCAGAAGTGCACAGTCTGATGGGGACCCATACAGAGTATTGAGAAGACAGGCTGGTAAGTGACCCAGGGCAGCTATGACAGGGTCTCAGGAAGGAAGGAAGGTTCCCTTAGGGCTGAGTTGCAGTAACAGGTCAGAGACTTCCTGCCTTTCTGACTGTGCCTTCCCAGGTTCTGGGGACTCCTGCTGACTTCTCTGCCTCTGTCGTGGACCACAATTCTCCCCTTGGCTTGCACCTTTCTGCTCCTGTTCTTTGCCTTCTCACATTCCTGGCTTTGGCCCTCCTGTCTTCTGCAAGCAAATGGTGTTCGGAAAAAAAAAAAAAGCCACTCCACAGTGTTCTCTATCCCTTCGCTCCCTCATACCCGCTGGGCCCCACCTTACACTTCAGTCTGTTAGGATATCTCTTTCTACACTGGGAGCAAAACTGAGTCTCCATTCCTGCTTCTGAGATCAGCATCAGTCTTCACCATGTTTCTCTAGAGAGCCTCCTTCCTGTCCTTGAAGGAGCATTGGGACAGTGACACTCTCCCTGGGGCATCTTGTCTGCCTAGCAGTTTTCTATGCCTGCCTCTCCAGCTTATCCCAAGGGCTATCTGCCCTCTCTCTCGTCCCACAGCACCGGCCTGGGCTGTTTTGGGTACAGAGAGAGAGAAAGCCAGTCCCCAGGCTTTGCTTCTTTCTTGTGTGTCCTACTTCTGTCTTAGATTCCCCCAGAGAAGGGGCTTGATGTCTTCACCCCCCTGCAGTGAAACGGGAGCTTCTTAGCTTGCGATTTAAGACCCAGAAGCATTGTGGCCTTGAGCTATCTTGCTGAACGCATCTCCTGTGACTTCCATCCACGTCTCCCAGGCTCTAGCCAAACGGAATGACTCACTGCTATCCAATATTCTCCAGGCTTCCTTGCCATCTCTGTGCTAGGGGAGGGCTCTGGCCCTTCAGCCTGGAATCTCTGTTCTCCAGGTTTGTAACTGCAGGATCCTAAGGGCCCATCTCTTATCAGCTTTCCCCATAAAGGCCCCTGTGTTGATAGCACACAATCACGTGCTACCTAGCGTCTTTCTTCTGCCCCACCCTCCTCTTATCTTAGAATCCATTGTACATTGTCTTTGTCTCTCCTGCAGACTTTCTCAGGAAGCTAGGCTTTATCTCACCCATCTGGCAATGTGCTTTAGAAATTCAAGGTGCTCCATGGCTTTTGTGTTTGTTCCCTGAGCCTGACTAGCTGAGCCCTAGACTCATGGCCCCCTGGGGCTGGGCGAACCAACCATAGGCTCCTATGGCTCTGACTTGGAGAGTTTCTATGGTACAGGGACAAGAAGGACCTTGTCTCCACTTAGCAGGAGACGCTGAGCCGCCTGGCTGGGTTGGGCTTTGGAAATAGCCATGAAAGCCAATCTCGATCTCTCTCTCTCTCCAGATGTGAATGAATGCTTGGAGAACAATGGCGGCTGCCAGCACACCTGCACCAACGTCATGGGGAGCTATGAGTGTCGCTGCAAAGAAGGTTTCTTTCTAAGTGACAATCAGCACACTTGCATTCACCGCTCAGAAGGTACCTTAGTCGGTCGAAGGGTAGGGGGCGGAGTCTCATCAGAGTTCCCTCCCCCTCGAACACAAGATGGCTTTAGCCGGGAAGCAGAGTGTCTAGAAAATCTCGGAAGCTGGGGACAAGTCCCGAATGTGCTGCTAGAGCGACGCGGCAAGCTCTGTTACCTTCGTAGTTGTCACCTAGCAACGTGGCAGGCTGTGGGATCTCTGAGGTCCTTGCAAACTTTCACACCCTCTGATCCTAATCTCTAAATAGAGTACATTTCACATCTCAGTACATGGCTCCAGAGAAATAAGGTGTGTGATTTGCCAAGTTTTTCAAAAAGATGCTGAAAACCGCAGTACCAGTGCAAGCTTGCCCTTTGCTCTGGGCTGGGGGTGCGGGTGGGGGCGGGAGCTGGATCCTCCCTCCCGGACTAGCTAGCCTCTTGCAGCCTCAAGCCACTTCTGGCCCTTCCCCGAGTCTTGCATTTCTTGGGCTCTTTGCTTCTAGGGCTCTGTGGGCGTTGGGGAAGGGGAGAGAACACCCTCTCTGGACTACTCACTGTGTTCTCACCCACTCAGCCTGCTGAAGGCCTTCCTCTCATACTCTCTGCTTTGAGTTTATGTCTTTTATTTCTACTATTTTAAATTCCTATGGCTTTGTCGGAGTCTTTGGAGGGAGAGGCATCAGGGCAAGTGGCAATCGGTTGTTTTTTCACCAAATGTCATCTTTGTATTTCTCTGCCTTTTCTTAAACCAAATAGGGTTATCTTAGCGGCTGTACTTCTCTGGTGTTGCCTCTTCCTGTCTGTAGATTTAAGAGCCCAACTATGAGACAATTCATTCATCTTAGCATATGATGCCTGTGGATTCCCATATCCTAGGAGTGAAGCTATTAATCACAAACTTATACATTTATTATTTACCATGGCTTTAGTGGACACGTCAGGCATTTCTTCATGGAAGATGATTTTACCCTGTTTTCCAAGAATGGTGGATTAGGTTGCACTTGACGGGAATGCCTTGGTGTTGGGGAGCGGTGGGTTTGATAGCTGTGGGGGTCCCCCCCCCCGTCTATTCACTCTCAGTGCTCACGGGGTGGAGGGGACTCACAAACAATGGTTCTGATTTCTCATCTCATGTTAGGTGTGACCCTTACAGAGTAGTGGTGAGTTTTCTTCCTGCTGGGGTCTCTAGGTTCTGGTGGCATTGGATGAAGTTTCCTATGACAGAACTGGAGGTGGGAATCATTTAAGGAGCCAGGCAGAGAGTGACCTGAGTCTCAGGGTGTCTGTCCTCCCAGGGAAGTCACTCTGGCTTTCTCCTCTGGCGGCTTGCTGGTGAAGCCCTTGCCTCTGCACCCCACATGGGCTCTGCCCACTCACAGCAGCTTGGGCTTCTGGTCTCTTACTTATCTTGTGTTCCAGACCCCTGGCTCGCCCTTCTCTCCCCTCCTACAGGTTTCTCAGAGCTGAGGTAAATACGAGTTCTTTCTGCAAGCTGTATTAGAACTCTAACTCTTCCACAATTCAGACATTCTTGGATCCCCTGATGGGTACTTAACATGAATATAGATGTCTGGAACTAAAATCCAAATCCAAGGATTGTTATTGTGGTCTGGAAGTGCTGAGAATTTTCTGTTGCATTTCGGTTTGACTACGAGGCAAATTCCTGCCAGTGTGAGCCAGCAGGTTACAGCACTTTGCAATGTCGACCCACTTCTACACTAGAATTTTAGTTCTTCAACCAAATGCCTTCTAAAATAAAAAAAAGCCATTCCTAAGGACTTCCTCCTTCATGTGTACGGCAGCTTCTTGGAGACTGTATTTAAAGACTTTAAAATCCACCATGGAAGGTGGCAGGGGGAGCTGATGTCACAGTCTAGTATTTTCTATTGCTACTGTTTTAATAATTATTTACCAAGTGTTTTTCAGCAAGGAGAACCAGTAGCTGAGTTGGATGGAAACTCAAGCTACTGAATTTTTTTTTGTTAAAAATGCTTAGAAAGGGGGCTGGGATTTAGCTCAGTGGTAGAGCGCTTACCTAGGAAGCAAAGGCCCTGTTCGGGTCCCCAGCTCCAAAAAAAAGAACCAAAAAAAAAAAAAAATGCTTAGAAAGCCCAGAGCTGTGTGTTAAAGAGAATGTGTGTTTTCACCCATGTAATGGAGGGGAACCTCACCCTCGGTCTGCCTTTGTTCCCATTCAGGGGTGCTCGGGCTGTCGGAATGAGCGGATCTCTTTTGTCTTGTCTGCTCTCAGGGTATTTAGACAGTGTACTGCTGCTCTGGCCGAGCTGCAGGCGACATCGGGATGACAAGAAGACTGGGCCTGCAGCAGCCCACATCTCCCGTTTTGTGAAATATTTCCCACTTGTTCTCAAGGATATCCTTATTTAAGTTTCCAGAGATATACTAAAATGGAAGCCCGGCAAGGGAGCAAAAGTTTGGGGGCATTCCCAGGGCTTCTGAACATCTTCCCTTAGCATTGGACATGGCTACCAGACCAGATCCTTGGGAAGTTAGGGCTCTCGCTGGCCTTCTTGGTTTGGACCAGACCCATCTGCTTCCTCTAGCTATGGCCTTGTTTTGAACTGGGGTGCTCTGAAGGGCTTTGGGGGTGACCTCTTGAAAAGCCTCTGTATTTCCAGAGTTGTCTTGGTCCTCATCACCTCTTGGCGACTTCAGATTCAGTTTGCTCTGAGGGGACTACGGGGGCAGCTTCACTGATGGCTTTTGGTTTTCTTATAAAATAATTCTTGTGTAAATGAACTGCTCAGAGGCAGCAAAAGTCACTTTGCAAATGCCTCAGGCACATAAACAGAGCGAATTATCCCCCGAGGTGAAGAGGTGGGTGGGGGGGGTAGACTTTCTATGGGTTCCTACACTGTACCTCTGAGCACTGTTATCAATTACCTGCAAGTATTGGCCTGCCTCAATTACTTCAAATGCTCCACTGACCCACAAGACAAACACAGGACTTGCTGGGCCTTTGGGGAGGAAAGGAGGACACTCCCTCCACGGGCAGCTCTCACCTGTGAATGACATCTTCATAAAGGATCAGCCTGAGCAGAGAGAGCTTTGTAGCAACCCAGTGCAAACGTTTTTCTGTGCTACTTGACAGCAGCCCTTGGCAGGGGCTGATGAATCCCAGCAGCTCGAAGCAGACTGTGTGTGTGGTGGTGGTGGTGGTGGGGGCATACAGCTCAGAACTGTCAGATGTAAAACAAGGTGGTCTTTGGACAGACCCGAGAGAGTTAGAGGACATCTTAACTGCTGTACTGCTTTTGAAGTAGAAACATCCTTTGAGGTAACTGTTCCCAGGACACACAGGCAGAGGGAGGAGACTCATCCTTTCTTTAAAGCCTATTGGCTGTGGTAGGGGCAGAATACAGAATGGTGCTCAGTCCCAGTAAAGCTGAGTAAAACCTTCCAGGGCTCAAGTTTAAAACCCCTACTTCTAGAATTAGAAACTCTCATGGGCCCTCCAACCATTGAGAACCAAAGCCTCACTCTCAGAGATGTCTCAGTGCCTTACACAGAAGCCAAGAAGTAAGACATGGACACATCCTCACTAATGCAGCTCTGACTGAGAAGGCGTCTGACTGAGTAGATGCTTGGGTTTGGTACCCAGGCAGCAAGATTTCACCGAGCTGGTTTCCTGAGGAGGCAGGCTGCTAACGGCCTCCACAGGTAGTCCTTCTACCGTTGCATCAGCGTTTAGATCAGTGGTTCTCGACCTTTGGGTCGTGACCCCCTTTGACAAACCTCTACCTCCAAAAATATTTACATTACTGTTCGTAACAATAGCAAAATTACAGCTATGAAGTAGCAACGAAGATAATTTTATGGTCGGGGTCACCACAACGTGAGGAACGGTACTAAAAGGACACATGAGAAAGGCTGAGAGCTACTGACTTAGATGCTTGTTAAACCAGGAGCTACCTGATGGAACCTCTTTCCTATCACCATTGTTAGGACTGATTGGGCCTAATAGGCGTTCAAGGAATGGCTGATATCATTTCGTGGCAGCTCCAGGAGCCCACATGCAGGAAGGCTCTCCCTCTTCCCTTTGATTCCTCTTGTGTTGTTGTATGATGCTGTCTGTGAGAGGTGTGATGCTCTGAGCATGCTCAGGGAGGGCCGAGAGACTAACTGAGGGTCCCTTGAGGGCCACTTGAGAGAAGCCTCTGGAAGGTGCCTGCGTATTTATTCCTCATGAATGAATGGGAACTCATGGCGGACATAAAGATTCAGGTTCTCTTCCTGGGATGGAGGCAGTGCTTTGTTGGGAGGGCTCCTTTAGTTTTAAAAGATTATTTTATGTGTATCAGTGTTTTGCCTGCATGTGTGCCTGTGTACCACATGTGTGCCTGGTGCCCACAGAAGCCAGAAGATGATGCTGAATCTTCTGGGACTGAAGTTACAGATGGTTGTGAGCCATCATGCGGAAGCTGGGAATCAAACCCAGGTCCTCTGGAAGAGCAGCCAGGGCTTTCAACGGTTAAGCCATCTCTCCAGCCCCAACTCTTCTTCTTTAGAAAAATTCGAGGGATCCCATCTCTTAGGTGACAAAAGAAATCTTTTATATTTCGGTTAATTGCCCCAGCCCCTATCTATCTATCTATCTATCTATCTATCTATCTATCTATCTATCTATCTATCTATCTATCTATCTATCTATCCTTTCAAGGTAGGGTTTCTCCGTGTAGCCCTGGCTATCCTAGAACTCACTCTGTAGACCAGGCTGGCCATGAACTCATGGAGATGCACCTTCCTCTGCCTCCCGAGTGCTGGGATTAAAAGTGTGCACTGCTCCCACCCAGCTTTTTATTTTCATTTTTGGAGCCCCAGCCTGATTTAGTGCACATTCTTTTTATGTGTTTATTGTGCATGTACACATAAGAGGACAATTTATCAGAATTGTTTCTCTCCTACCATGAAGGTTTTGGGCATAAAACTACCACTTTGCTGTCTCACCAGTCAGATGTAGTCTTTAAAAATGTGCAGCTGGAGCCGGGCAATGATGGCACACACCTTTAATCCTAGCACTTGGGCGGCAGAGGCAGGCAGATTTCTATGAAGCCAGCTCAGTCTACAGAGTGAGTTCCAGCACAGCAAAGGCTACACAGAGAAACCCTGACTTGAAAAGCCAAAAAAGAAAAACAAGTGTAGGGTGGCACATGCCTGCAATCCCAGTACCTGGGAGGTGGAGGCAGGAGCATGACGAGTTCTAGGTAAGTCTGAAATACATAGGGAATTCAAGGCCAGCCTGGACTACAAAGCAAGACCCTGTCTCATAAAACAAAAACAAATACTATGGGACCACTAGCGATCCAGATGGCAAGCCATGCCTTCGCCACTCACTACTGTCCATTCGTCTAGCTCCTTCCAGTCTGTCACCGGCTATATGCTACTGTTTTGCAGAGGGCCTGAGCTGTATGAACAAGGATCATGGCTGCGCTCACATCTGCAAAGAGGCCCCGAGAGGCAGCATTGCCTGTGAATGCAGGCCTGGTTTTGAACTGGCCAAAAACCAGAGAGACTGCATCTGTAAGTATGAACTGTCACTGAGCTGAGGTGAGGACAGCCTACACAGAGATCAGAAAAACAGCCATGGCCACGGCCACGGCGTGTGTCCTGGGGATTGAACTCAGTAACAGATGTCTTTACCCTGCTCTGTCTCACAGGTCAATGTCCCCTTTCTTCCTTCTTTTCTTCCTTCCTTCCTTCCTTCCTTCCTTCCTTCCTTCCTTCCTTCCTTTCTCTTTCTTTCTTTCTTTCTTTCTTTCTTTCTTTCTTTCTTTCTTTCTTTCTTTCTTTCTTCCTCTTCTCCCTCTTCCTCTTCTTCCTCTTCTTTGTCTTCTTTTCGCTTTTACTAAATGTTTTTAAGATGTCGCTGCTTAAATGCTTTTGTTTAAAAAAAAAATAACATTTGAAGAATTAAAAAAAAGCCACACTCCTGTGATCCCAGCACTTAGGGGGTAAAGGCAGGAGGATCAGGAGTTCAAGGGTCATCTTTGGATACTTGGTGATAGAATAAGTTGGAGGCCAACCTGGGCTACATGAGGCCCTATCTCAAAAGACCAAACAAACAAACAAAAACAACCAATCAAACAACCAAACAAACCCTCAAAAACCAAAAAAAAAGAGGGTGAGGAACATATCCCAGAATCACACAACCTAGCCAGCTCATTTTTTCTATATTCCCACTTAGTCATCGTGCAAATTAAACATTGTCAGTCTGTTCCAAACATGAAGTACTAGAGAATTTCTAGAGGTCCCAGCACAGCCCGGCTAGCAGGCAGACTTCACCAGAGAGAGGGAAGGAACAGTCTAGAATCACACGGCGTGGGGGGCTTCCCTGCCCCAGCCTTCCCAGCTCCATCTCCCGGTATCACTCCGTTCAAGCCTTGTTATGGTTCTATATGGTTTACACTGAGAGGCTGTATACCCTGTATACATTGCATATCAATGGCAGCATCTGAGGGGAAGTCTTTTATCTCAAGAGTCAGGCATGCACTAGATGCTCAGATTCTTGCAGAGGAAAAGAGTCACCCTGCGGGGACGTCTTTAATCTCAGTGCTCTGGAGTAGAAGCTGGTAGATCTTGTGAGTTCAAGGTCAGCTAGGGCTACGTAGTTATGCAGGCCAGTTACATAGTGAGACCTTGTCTTTGAAAATAAAACAATTCGTTGGACACGAACCCAGCCCTGGTTGTGAAAACCTCAGCACTTTAAGCATTGATTCATTTTGACCTCAGTGACTTGTAACCATGGAAATGGTGGGTGTCAACACTCCTGTGAAGATACTGCAGAAGGCCCCGAGTGTAGCTGCCATCCACGCTACAGGTTGCATGCTGATGGGAGAAGCTGCCTAGGTGAGCAATGTCTGCCTCAGCCTGCCCACTCCTACCCCGAACCCTCCTCTTAACCTTGACCCTTGAGAGTGCTTAGCCCTAGATGTGAGGGGTGGCTGATAGACAAGAGTCCTTCCAATGTTACAGCGAGAATGGCCTGCTTTTCGGTTGGAGTCCCTCTCTCTTTAGAGAGCAATTCCTCTCCCCGTGGGCCGGGTGGTTCTGGAAGATGGTATTCTAAAGATCAGGATGATATTCCAAAGGAGGAGGGTGACAGAGCCTAGAGGTGACTGTGTATGACAGCACAGCAGCAGTTACAAAGTCTGCCTGTGTCTCGTGGCATAACCCTGGCTGGCTCTCTTGGAGTTCTTATCCTAAGCTGAGGCTCCTGCAAGCCAGCATCTTCTGGGGTTTCTGACCAGTACATTACACTCCAAAACCCTTGCCATCCTTAATGTTGATAAGGCTCTTCCGTCATTTAATATGCTGATTCCCTCAGAGCCATGTAATGGCTTGTTCTCCTGCAGCAGTCACCTGTCTGCCACTGGTCACACATTTCACATCTGAGATTTCAGTGAAATGATTGCTCAGGGATGAGACCATTCGGGCTGACAGCTGTGGCTTTGCTTCTCTTGTAGAGCAAGAGGGTACCATGCTGGAGGGGACGGAGAGCAATGCCACGTCAGTGGCAGATGGAGATAAACGGGTGAAGCGGCGGCTGCTCATGGGTATGCAGGCCTCTCTCTTCCTTGGCCCTGTCACTGTCTCCTTCCCTCTCCAGCTCATTGCATCAGGCCTAAGCCCGTGTGTCCCAGGGCCAACTGGACTGAGATGAGCAGCTTCTGTGAAGCCAAGATATGGTTTTTTCTTTACCCCAAACTGTCCCTTTGTCACAGTCCAAGACCCCTGTACTGTGCCAAGTCATTAGAATAATCAGGTTAATGTCCTAGCGCTGCCCAGCTATGTGTGAGACTTGGCAAACCACTGAGGCTCTCCCTGGCTGTAGGACTCTCTTTCTTTAAATTAAAATAGATGCAAGGGCTGGGTGGAGCTCTGTCCATAGAGTTCTTGCCTGGCATGTAGAGAGCCCGGGGTTTGATCCTGAGCACAGCATAAACTAGGCTTGATGACACATGACTATGTTTCTAGCACTCATGAGGTGGAAGCAGGAGGCTAAGAAGTTCAAGGTCACCTTGCTTACATAGTAAATTAGAGGTCAACCTAGGATACGTGAAACCTTGTCTTAAAATAAATAAATGTAAGGTAGTCATAGTGGTATATGCCTGAAGTCCCAGAACTTAGGAAGCAGAGGCAGGCAGATTTTTGTGAGACAGAGGCCATCCTGGTCTACGTAGTAAGTTCCAGCTAGTCAGGGCTACATAGTGAGACCCTGCCTCAACAATAAATAAAAGTAAAGAGGATGTATGTATTAAAATCTATCCTTTATGGTTATCAGCAGATTCAGCTAAGATAATAATACAGGATACAGGTACTTGCCATCAAGCCTGATGGCATGAGTTTTATCCTGGGAACTACATAGTGGAAGGAGAGAAGGAACCACTCCCACAAGTTGTCCTTTCTCCTCCATATATGTGCTGTGCACATGCACACATGCACACATGCACACCTACATACATGCACACACGTGCGCGTGCGCGCGCACACACACACACACACACACACACACACACACACACACGCACGCACATAGAAAAAGCATAATACATTTTAAAAAGATAGGGTTGGGGATTTAGCTCGGTGGTAGAGCGCTTGCCTAGCAAGCGCAAGGCCCTGGGATCGGTCCCCAGCTCCGAAAAAAAAGAAAAGGGAAAAACATTTTAAAAAGATAGATAATGATATGCAGAAGTGCCCAGAGTCCAGTGTGGGGGATGCAGTGGGCAGCCACTGAACGCCAATTCTCGTCCTCTGATTAGCGGTAATGACACAGCGTTCTGGGTATCGTCCAGCTTAGCATGGCGGTTTGTCTGGTTTGGTGCCCACCCATCTTCCATCTCTGACTCAGCCAATGTTAGTGCTAGAGGAGCAGAATGGAGAAGAGTGGCACTTGGCCGGGGGACATGAGACAGTTGGCCCACAGCCCTGACAGTCAAGCTAGAGGTGAGAGAGAAGGGGTAGTTGTAGGGATGGGACCAGACAGACCTTTTGACACATTCTTCTGGAGAGTTTTGTTTGACCTAAAACTGTTCATCTGGGGGTTGGGGATTTAGCTTAGCGGTAGAGTGCTTGCCTAGTGAGCGCAAAGCCCTGGGTTCAGTCCCCAGCTCCGAAAAAAAGGAAAACAAACAAACAAACAAACAAACAAACACTGTTCATCTGACAGGTCCTGGTTCACTAGTCAGGTAGGATATTGACCCACCACTGCTTACCAAGACTGTTCTGATCTCTCTTCCAAGTAATTTTTTTTTCTTTTCTGCGCGCGCGCGCGCGCGCGTGTGTGTGTGTGTGTGTGTGTGTGTGTGTGTGTGTGTGACATATATACATCACTGAACCCCAAGCTCACCAACATTTGAGTAGACTGGATGACCAGTGAGATCCTTGGAACTACCTGTATCCCTCATCCCCTAAATAAAGGATGCTAGGGGATTTAAACTTAGGTACACGCACACACACGCATGCACGCACATGCACGCACGCACACTCCTTCCAAGCCCTTAATATGGTTTATCAAAATTTAAGTCAGTATTGAGAGTTTACATCACTGTGAGCATCTCCCCACCATCATCCAAGTCCTGCAACGCACCGCTATCGCATGCTTTCTTCGGTTGCAAATCGGAGTGCTCTTTTCTAAGAACCACCCACTGGTTCCTTTTGCAAGCCTCTGGCAGAGCTTTCGAAAGCCCTTCCCAGTGTGTTCAGAGGCAGCCGGGCTCTTCTTAGCCCCCTGTCTCCTCTGACCCTCTCCTGTTCTGAGGCTTCCCACTGCTGGGGAGGGCCTGACTCCTGGCCTGCAGCTCCGTCAGCTGTGTCTTTCCCATGGGCCTAGGAACCCTCTTTGCTGCTCTCCTATTTGGGCAGAGCCCAAGTCTTGATGTTTGTCACTTTATATTGTGGATAAGACAGAGGTTTCTAAAAATCTTGTGCCTCTCAAAATGCCTTTGTATGCATTGTCTCTTCATGAGGATTTGGCTCATTATAGAATCCCGAGTTGGAAAGAATATTCTAGCGTCAGATTTTTGACACCAGTGCTCCATTGTTTCATGTTATTCCCCCTTCTCTCTCTGTCTCTGTCTCTCTGTCTCTGTCTCTGTCCCTCTCCCCGCCACCCCCCCAAACTTACCAGAGTTAAGAATGGCCTTGAACTTCCGGTCCCTGGTCTCCACCCCCAGGTACTGGGATCACAGGCATGGCCACTACGCCCAGTTTATGCTGCCTGGGAATGGAGCTAGGGCTTCATCCATGCTAGGAGAACAACCACCCATGTGAGCCACATCCTCAGCTCTCCCTCTCTCACCCTTGGTCCAGTGAAACCTGTGGCGCTTTACTCTCGATGTTCTCAGGGAATTGGTGATCTGAGCTTTCAAGCCGACGTCCAGTTTAGTGTGCTCTGTGTGCTCCCCAGGCCTTTCTGGGGTGAGGTCTGAGTTCTCTGGTTCGGCTTGTGTGTGAGAACGGCTTGTAGGTTGCTTCACTCAGTGCCCTTCATTCTTTCCCCGCTGACAGCAGTAACCCCAGAGACCCTCTAACTCTCTTCTCTTTTAATTTCTCATTTTCCCCCACCTTCTAATCTTCCTGCAAGAGTCTTTTTAAACGTTCCCTTTCCCTGTTTCCCTACCCCCAACATTTCCTTTAGTCTTTGTTATAGGGAACTGCTCAAATTTCATGGGCTTCTCTTACCGCCCTGAAGAAATCACGTTTTACCTTTTCTCTTTTCTTGTATTATCTTTTTTAAAATGGTTGTTGTTCTTTTTAATGGTGTATATGCAGATGCCTGCAGAGGCTGGAGGTCAGAGGAATCCGCTCCCTCTGGTGTTAGAGGGAATTGAACCCAGGTCCTCTGCAGGGGTTTGATGGACTCTTAACTACTAAACCACCAACCACTCCAAGCCTTTTCTCTGTTATCTTTGTTTTCTCTATATTCCCTTTTTCTTGTTCGATTTGGTTTCTATGTTCTTGACTGATTTTTCATATTCGTTAGTGAAAAACTAAAAAGCCAGTTGGACTTTATATTGATCGATGGGCTTAGTATTGGTGTGGCTTCACATCTGGCCTTTATTTTGAAGTCTTTTCTTTTGGGCAAGTTGATTTAGTTTATGCGGAATCCTTATGTTCTGCAAGACCCTTGGCTGGGGATAGAGACATTCCTGGGGCTGAGTCTGGAGTATGGGTTTAAAAATCTGGCTTTCCAGGTCCCGGGAGACTCTCTCTCCTCTTCTCTGTCCTGACGCACTGGTCCGACTTCCCCAGAGTGCAAGCTGTGCTGTAGCTGGGGGTGTGAGTGGGATGTTGGTATCTAGGAGACAGGGGTTTGGGGACTAGGGTTAGTGTGTTGGGGTATAGGGATGTGGGTGTTAGGGCTGGGTGTGGGATGTGGGAATTGTTTCTCAGGAAACCTGTTCTTTCTTTTCTTCCTTTCTTCCTTCCTTCCTTCCTTTCTTTCTTTCTTTCTTTTTCTTTTCTTCCTTTCTTTTTTTCCTTTCTTTTCTTTCCTTCCTTTCTTTTCTTTCTTCCTTTTTAGATACCATCCCCATCTCTGCTCCTGGATGAGCTTCCCATCTCTAACTCCCAGGCCTCTCTGGGTTCTGGGCTTCATATAGCTTTGCCCCTCTGCAGACCCAAGGGATTAACTCTCTTCCCCATTGACATGCCACTTCCTAATAGTTGACATCTTTTTTGTTTTCTCTGTCCCCAAAGAGTCACACATTTAAACCTTAATCTCAGTGTGGTAAGTTTTGAGAGGAAGCACAGATAGGCACACAAGTATCTATCCTTTTTGATTGCCACTAAGCCCGCTCCCCAGGCTTTCAAACGAGGCAGCCAGAGAAGCTTCTGATGTGCTAGCATAGGGTGAGCGTTGACTGGTGCTTGCCTGTCACTGAGAATGACCATGGGAATGGGGAAACCCAGGGTTCATTTTTTCAGTAGTTAGAGAGAGAGAGAGAGAGAGAGAGAGAGAGAGAGAGAGAGAGAGAGAGAGAGAGAGAGAGAGAGAGAGAGAGAGAGAAGCTTCTGGAGTAAGAAAGGAATTTCCCCTTTTGCCCTGTTCTATACTCTCCAGAGGAGAGGCCATATTTAGCAGGCTGTTGGCGTGGGCCACCAGGAACCTTTAGTGGGAAGAGATTGTGTCTATAGATGGGGACATATCTTCCCTCTGGCCACCAGTTTCCTGAGTAACCAGAGCAGCATCTCTCCCCTGTCTCGCCTGTAGGTGGCAGAGACTTGGGGTGTGACAGAGCACCCCTCAGGGTTGTCAAACAGTAATATCTGTGTCAGGACTCCTTTAGGAAGCTAACTGCCCTCCCCACCTCTCGTCAGAAACGTGTGCTGTCAACAACGGAGGCTGCGACCGCACCTGTAAGGACACTTCAACAGGCGTCCACTGCAGTTGTCCCTCTGGATTCACTCTCCAGTTGGATGGGAAGACATGTAAAGGTAGCTCTCGCTTGTCCTGGAGCTGGGGGGTTATAGGGCTGGGGGCCTGGGTGGAGGGGGTCCTGCACTGCCGATGTGCAGGGTAGAGGCAGTTCTGCCCTCCACAGCGTTCAAGCACTTCCGGATTTGCTTATGATTCCTATTGATGAGAGCTTCTCTTCCCCGGGCTGGTGGACGGTTATAATTGAGCAAGCTTAATTAGAAGCAACTTAATTACGCTAACTGCTGAGAAGGTCAGCCTCTGCAAGCGCCAAATAATCCATTTCAGGCAAATGGCTTTATTAGCAAAGGGAGGTTCATGGGACATTCATCGGCAGCAGATAATATCAACCAATCATGAATAATAGCCTCGAGATTACATGTAAATAACGGCCAAGATTATTATCCGGAGCACTTAACGAATAACTGTACCATTAACTTTTAGTAATGAAGACAGACCCTAATGACTTGCTGGTCTTTCATGGGCAAGACTACAAAGGGGTTGTTAGTTCTTTAGCATGATAAAAAAAATAGATAAGCTGGTCACGAGATGAAACAGCGGAGAAGATAAGATTAAGTATCAGGAATCATTAAAAAACGTTGAGACCGTTTGGTCCGTGTGCAGTTTGCCAAAACAGAAGCTCCTGTCCCTTATAGCTTTAGTCATTAAGCTAGAATGGAACACATACTAATGGGGGTGGTCTTATCTTTGGAGGGCATTAGAAGTCGAGGATAAAATAAAGTACACCAATTCTTTCCAGGGTTTGTGCCCTTAGTGCTTGCCAATGGCATGGCTGTTGGCCGGGTGAGGTACTCCTTCAGCCAGACAAGAGAATGCTTGTAAGACTGAGACCATCAGTGAGCACTGGAAAGTGCTCTCCCGGGTGTGCTTTCCTTTCTGAGGATAAGGACTGGGGGAAGCCAGGCAACCGTTGCTCTCCTGTTGCTTCCTTAGTGTTTGCTCATTACAGATATCGATGAATGCCAGACCCGGAATGGAGGTTGTAACCATTTCTGCAAAAACACTGTGGGCAGTTTTGACTGCAGCTGCAGAAAAGGATTTAAATTACTAACAGATGAGAAGTCTTGCCAAGGTATGTGCTGAAACGGAAGCTGAGGTGTGCAGGGCTGGGGCAGAGAAGGTGTGAATGAGCCCTGGCTTGGTAGAGGCTGGCTCACCCAGTTCCTGATGGACACGTGGGCCTCAGGCTCCAACCTGGATTTTATTTGCTTCATCTTAGGCTGAATGAAAACACAGTGTAGCTCACATATATTTTGGAGGCTAAGCTGTTAACATTTGGGGACACCTTAGAAGCCCCATCAGGTGTGATTACAGCAGAACCCACTGTTAGAAACGGAATAGAACATGTGAGGCAAGCAGGGTCATGGTTGGATCTTGGTAATAGTGATACTGTTTTTTTCTTTTCTAAAATTTATTTTACTGCAATTGAATGTTTGGTAAAAGTTGGTGGGGAAAATCTGTAGGTTTGGATAACACCTATACCTAGCAAAAAGTTGAGGTCATTTCATAATCCAGAACCGGCTGGTCTCTTCCCCCAGCCCTTACTGTGGATGGCTTGTCTTTGGCGCTTCGAAGTGGATGGGAAGGGATTGAGTTGAAGAGATACTGGTTGGAGGAAGATTAGAGACTCCACATTTTTTCTTTTGCTTAAAGACTTTTAAAAATTATTTTTAAATATGTGTATACGCATGTCTGTGTGTGGGCGTGTGCCTGCAAGTGCAGATGCCCACGGAAGCCAGCGGCATCAGGTCCTGAAGCTGGACTTACAGGGGTTATGAGCCACCTGATGTTGGGTGGTGCTGGGAGCTACTCTCCGCCCAGGCTTCTCTAGGAGTGGTACATGCTCTTAACTACGGATCCATCTTTCTCTCCCCTACAGACTCCCTTTCAACTGTATCCTTCCCACATATGGTTAACAGCAGTTGCCAATGTTAACAAGTGACTTAGGGCAACATCATTTCTATTTTTAGATAAATAGCTTTCATGCTCTATGGATGTATGTGGGAAAAAGTCCCAGGAAAGATGCACTGTCATTTATCTTGTTCCATTTCTGGGAGTAAGGACTGCCTTTCTTATTTCGTTAGACCTCTTAGCATGGGGGCTCATGGAGGGGGAAGGTATCGCTCAGTTGATAATGCTTGCCTAGCATGCACAGACCCAGACTGGACCTCCAGCACTGCATAGACCATATGTGGTGGCTCGCCCTTGTAATCACGGCACTAAGGAGGGACAAGCAGAGCTTCAGAGCTATCTTTGTCTCCATATGAAGTTTGAGACCAGCTTGGCTAGAGGTTCAGGCAAAACAAACAAACAAACAAACAAACAAACAAACAACAAACCACAACAACCTCTCACCAGAGAACAAAGCAAAGCTCAACACTGTGTAAAAATCAGAATATACAATGTAACACTTCAAGCACCGGAGGTGGCTCAGTAGGCAAAGGGCTTACTATATAAGCAGTCTTTGGGTTGCCAGCACCCAGGTACAAAGCTGAGTGTGGTGGTGTGTGTCCCAGTCCTGCCAGGCAGAGACAGGAAATCCCTAGAGTTCAACCGCCAGCCAGTTTGGCAGAATCAACAAGTTTCAGGTTCAGTGGGAGACCATGTCTCAAAAAGTAAGGTGGGGAGCAATTCAGGAAGACTCTGATACTGACCTCTGGCCATCACACACATGTGTATACATACATGAGCGCATACATACACACAAGACAAAAGATGTAACATCTTTTAAAAAAGACACTTTACAGAGTAGGCTAGGCTCTTCTTCCCTCTTTGTTCTTAATACATAATTTGCCAGGCAGTTCAAATACATTCTCCTTTAAATTCCGTGAGTTAATTCTAGATAATTGTTTTGTGGTTTTCTTCAGTTTGACTTGGAAAGCCAGTTTGCTGTCGCACACAATGTTTCATGATGTATAGGGCAAGAAATATGTTTAAGCTGTGTAAACACATTAAAAAGGAATTAGGAAAATGATCTCATTATTTTTGGCAAAGCAAACATCCACAGTGAGCAGCCAAAGTCAGCTACTGAACGAGGGCACTCCGTCGGCAACCGGCTGATGTTCGGAACAGATCTCACGGAGGCACCAAGTTCAAGGAAAGAAACTGACTTTTTCTCATTTTCCATCCATTGCTCTTGGTAGAACAAATATTTGCACAGAGCGAATTTGCTGAAAAAACAGTCAGGATCTCTGGAAAAAGCCAGGGAAGAAGAAGGGCTTTGCAAGAATTTGCCCTTTTCACTTTTCTTGATCCATCCATGCCTCCCCCCTTCCCATCCCTGCCCCCTTCTCTCCCCCCCGTCTCTCTTTCTCTCTCTCTCCTCTCTCTCTCTGTGAGTGTGTGTGAGTGTGTGTGTGAATGTGCATTTTTTTTTTTTGTTTTTTATTTTGAGTCTGATCAGGTCCTGATTAGCCTGGAAATTGCTTAAGCCATGCTGACCTTGAACTCATGGTGATTCCCCCTGCCTTTGCCTCCCGAGTGCTGGAATTACAGGCACCACATCTGGCTGACATGTTATGCACTATCACATCTGGCTAAAATGTTTGCCTTTTGCTAACATAGCTTTTCATGGCATTTGGGTATAGAAAAGTGGTCCAGCCCAATGGTGTGGTTGTCATCCACTAAGTGTGACCCAAGGTTATCTATTTGGTGGCACCGATTAAAACCATTCTGAGAGGGCTGGAGAGATGGCTCAGTGGTTAAGAACACTGACTGCTCTTCCAAAGGTCCTGAGTTCAATTCACATGGTGGCTCACAACCATCTGTAATGGGATCTAGGGTCCTCTTCTGCTGTGTCTGACAGCTACAGTGTACTCATATAAATAAGGTAGATTAAAAAAAATCCCAAGAGTTCTGGGAATAAGACATAGGAAAAACATAATCACACCCACAGATACAGCTGGCAGAGGCTGGTTTGCATGGCCCTACTTGATGCTAGGTATGTAGCCCCCTGCACCACAGACATAGAGGGCTGGGGGAGGAGTAACAAAACCAAGAGGTTTTCTAAATGGGTCTAATTTAGGCCTTAGCCAATCCCATTTTAGCATCTTTCATAGAAAATCACTGAGGGTATTAGTGTGAGTGCATTCTTTTAAGGCAGAGGGCATTAAGACCCAGGATTAAGTGGCCCGTTGGGGCCAGAAGAGTAATTCTGCAAAGATGAGAAAGAGAGAAACCAGAATCGTCTCCAACCAAAGCATTTCTCCTTTTGTTTCACCCTTTACTAACACACTAGAGCAGTGATGATCAATGGCTAGCATGGTTGTTATGACGATGCACCCGTTAGGCTAAGGCCTCTCGCCTCCATTTGTATGTTACTTTGCTGTTTGCTGTGACAAAACACCATGAGCAACGTAGAGAGTAAAGGGCTTATTTGGCTTACACCTCGGACCACAGCCCATCACTGAGGGAAGTCAGGATAGGAACTCCAGCAGGGCAGGGGCCTGGAGGCCGGAACTGAAGCAGAGGCCTTGGAGAAACATGGCTTGCTCTTCATGGCTTGCTCGGCTGGCTTTCTTATACCACCCAGGATAACCTGCCCAGGGGTGGTATCATCCTCCACAGCGGCCTCCCTCCTACCTTAGTCATCGATCAATAGAATGCTCCCACTGGACAGAAATGGAGGCGTTTTCTCTCTTCTCAGATGACCTTAGCTTGTGTCAGGTTGACAAAAACTAAAAAACACAGTTGATATAACTTACTCAGCCTTGCAGATGAGTGTGAGTGAGAGAGATCATGTGAACTTCAAAGCAACTAAAGTTTGCTATAGCATTTAAAACCAAGGAACCTGGGAAGGACTGTAGTTCCCAGTCAGCTCTTTGACATGTTCTTTGTACAAAGGAGCAGAGAGTCGGCCAGTTTCCCTTACATGTGTTGTTTTGCTGTTGGCCAGCAACTTCTGATCAGGATAAAACTCACACAGCAAGGGGTTGGGGATTTAGCTCAGCGGTAGAGCTCTTGCCTAGCAAACACAAGGCCCTGGGTTCGGTCCCCAGCTCCGGAAAAAAATAAAAAAACAAAAACAAAAACAAAACAACAACAACAACAACAACAACAAAAAAAACCTCACACAGCAGAGTTCGTATCAGCTCCCCTCTTTCTTTGATAATTACAGATGTGGATGAATGTTCTTTGGAAAGGACCTGTGACCACAGCTGCATCAACCACCCTGGTACATTTGCGTGTGCCTGCAACAGAGGATACACTCTCTATAGCTTCACCCACTGTGGAGGTGAGTGGGCTGCCCCTCCTCGGTGAGGTCCAGCTTGGGAACAGGGCCAGCCTTGAGGGTCATCTTCCTATTTTGGGACAAAGAGTACATTCTTGGACAGTAGCAACAAGAAAAGCATTTGTTGAAAGGAATATATTCCTATCTACCCTGCTAGCACTTCCCATCTACCCTGCTAGCACTTCCTATTTACCCTGATAGTACTTCCTATCTACCCTGCTAGCACTTCCTATCCCCTGCTAGCACTTAGCACTTCCCATCTACTCTGCTAACACTTCCTATCTACTCTGCTAGCACTTCCCATCTACCCCTGCTAGCACTTCCTATCTACCCTGCTAGCACTTCCTATTTACCCTGATAGTACTTCCTATCTACCCTGCTAGCACTTCCTATCTACCCTGCTAGCACTTCCTATCTACCCTGCTAGCACATCGGTCATACAATGGAGTACAGAAGACCTGAGCTCTGTCAGCTATGGACTCATCAGTGAATTACTTGAGCTTATATTTGGAGAATGGGAGGGTCTTGCAGGAGCTAAGACAATATGCCATTGGCCTTCCTGCTAAAGATAATGTGGTTTTCTTCAGAGAGGCTCGTCAGGGCACCCAGAAACTTGTAGCTCTGTTCTGCCCGGGCACTGGCTGCAAAGCCTTGGATCAAGCCCTTCAGTTAGGGCTTGGGTCCAGAAGGGGACATTGACTCCCTCGTCATTATGTGCCCGTTTAACAGTGTATGTTCATGTGTCATGCATGCCCTTATGGTCAAGTCGGCTGTGGTATATATACATCAGTGCAAACTGACCCTCACTTTCCTTTCCTGGCAATCAGCCGTCACTGAGATCAGACCTAGACTCCAGAACAACTTGTCTAAGGTCTCCATGGGCTTCTAAGTATCTGTGGGATTTAGGGACCGCTGGCTGAAATACTTCTTGCCAATTCTCATGCCCCATGTTTGAGAGGGACAGATAATGGTGCTTTGCTGTAGATGGCTGTGTCTCCCTTCTCTCTTTCTCTCCACATTCTTGGCACAACTAAAAGCATACCTTCTACTCTACCCTATCACGAGACCCCAGGGGACACACAGATGTCAACCTGGTTGGGAGCCTCCTTCCAGTTAGGGTTCAGTCCCAAGTTGATGGGGATGTGGATTCTCACTGTTTTTCTTCTCAACTGTGGAAACAGTCAAATAGGGAGTCTCAACATTGTCTGTCTCCCTTGGTATGATGGAGTTTCAAGTTCAAAGCCCATAAGGAGTCTGAATCTGGACACCTGCAAATAGTGTACTCCCTTTCTGAGCATTCCTGTCCATGGTTAAAACCTCTCAACCAAGGCACATGCCAGCAGGGAGTGTGCAGAGTGAAGCCAGCAGGCGTTAAGTACATGTCCCTGAAGATGACTGTCTGTCATCCATGTGGTTCATCTGCTGCTTCCACCTTAAGGGAGGGGCATTCAGCCCTTGATGTACTCTTGCGACAGGGGGACCATTTTTGTTCCGCAGACACCAACGAGTGCAGCGTCAACAACGGAGGCTGCCAGCAAGTTTGCGTCAACACAGTGGGTGGCTACGAGTGCCAGTGTCATCCAGGGTACAAGCTCCACTGGAATAAAAAAGACTGTGTGGGTAAGAGGCTCCATCCTTCCATAGTTCCCTCATGGCCACAGGGTCACCCCGAGTCTGGAGGTTTGAGACTGTGCTTGCATACTCCACTGGGCCTAACGGGCACCTTCCCCTGAAGCAGCAGCGGCTGGTCTTTAACAAGTCCAAAAACAGGAGATACTTCGAAGGCTCCTTGACCTTTAGCTTTGTGCTTCTGCATAGATTGGAGTGTCCTTCTGCATCATGGCTGCTTCTCTGCATGAGCACACAGCAGACATTGCCTCTCTGACCTTCGTAGGAGGCAAGGCTTATGCCAGCCAGACTGGGCTGGGGAGGGAGGTCAGCTCTGCCTTCTTTTCTTGAGGCCTTTGGTGAGCTCCACTCCTTTCACAGTTGGGTACGTGCTTTGTTTTCCTCAAGTGCCTGTGTTTTGTCCTGTTTAGAAGTAAAGGGCGTCCTGCCCACTAGCACAACACCCCGTGTGTCCCTGCACTGTGGTAAAAGTGGTGGAGGAGACAGGTGCTTCCTAAGATGCCATTCTGGCATTCACCTCTCGTCAGGTGAGTGACACACATCCCTGGGAAGGTTCTCATGGCAGGGCCTGTAGATGTTAGATGTACTCCAAGGGCTTTCTAGTTCTAGACCAGATAACTGCTTAACCACTAGAGGCCTGTGCTTTGAGAGACCGTGTCCTGGGTATTTTTGTAGTGGCCTATGTGGAGTGGGGTGGGGGTGACTTTAGTTGCTATCAGGATAGCCTGTCATCTTGCTTATGTGTTCTGACAATTCCACGTTCTGTCTGTCAGGACTGCAAGAGGCTTACTCTGTCACCTGCGGCTCTCCCTCTCTCAGAAGCAGACAGCAAAAATCAAATGACTCTGCTTTTGGGGGTAATTACCAAACTGTGTTCTTGCAGGGGTCATTGTGGTTAGTGGGCTTCTTTCATGGGGGTGGTCTTGTTGGCATTTTTCTTATCTGGGTGCTGTGAGAATATTACGGGGTGTTCTTGCCCATAGTTGTGCTGTCTGATACCTAACTCATCTGTGGAAACCATACTCACCGAGTGTCCCCTGTGTGCTTGGAAGCCCTGGTCGGCCTGGGTGGGTCACCATATTGATAAGAGGTCCACAGAGCTCTAGAGAGAACAGTTTCATGGATCTTGAATTCCCTCTATCCTAGAGCACCTTAAAGGCCCACTAGGGACCGTGCCTAGGACACATGACATTGGTTGAGGTGGCATGGACAGAATAGGGCAAGTGGGATTCCATCTCAAGAAAGAGACCTGAACTATTTAGTCCCAAGTCAAGGGGCTAAATACAAGTCCAGTGTTTTCTGAAGGCATCATCTTCCCAGATGGGACACATTTGCCAATTTATATGAGTCTGTCCAAATCCCAAGCCACATTATATCTTGACGTCTCTATTATAAAGATATCCAAAGTTTGAAATCCCAAGCAAGATGGTGGTTTAGAAGTTAAAATACTCCAGCTACTATACACTGTATTCCACAGAGTAGGCTATTTAACCCACTTGAAACTCCATGCATTGATTTTAAATATATATTAAAAATTATATATATATATATATATATATATATATATATATATAAGTTGGAGACAGGTCTCACTTTGTAATGTAACCCTTTGAATGTATTATGTTGTTCAGGATGGCTTTGAATTCATAATAGTCCTCCTGCCTTGGCTACCCAAGTGTTAGGATTATAGGAGTGAGTTTACCATATTTGACTACATCAATAATAATAAATGTATCATCATCATCATCCAAAGAAACCAAGGCTCAGGGGGAAAAAGAACTTACTCAAGGTAACTTAGATAAGAAATAAGAGAGGCTAGGATTTGAACTCAGGCAGTCTGAGTTCAGAGTCTCAAGCACTGTCTTTGCTGTCCTTTCTTATGGATGTTAGGCCCATTATCTCGTTTAATCCTTACGACCTCCTGATAACACAGGTGCTTAGCTATGCATTTAACAGACGAGGAATCTGAGATGAGGAAGGTTAAGAACATGCTGATGGTTTTACAAATCAGAGGGCTTTCAACTAGAGGCACGGGCTCCAGCCCTACGTATAGTTAATGATTTTGGGAGAATAGAACTCTGCACTCACTCCACCCCAGATCCCAGAAGTGATAGCCACATTTGAACTGCAGTCCCCTCAGTCCTGTCCTCTCTGGGAAGCCACACATAGAAGAGACCTCCCTCAACAACCTGATCGAGATTTGAGCTGGAGAGTACTCGACTTTCTTCTCAGAAAGGAACAGAAATGACCTCATCTTTCATCTGACTATGGAGACTGCTTTGGGCCCTTTCTCTCTTACTTTTGAACACTGGGTCCATCTCTCTCTGACATAAGGGAGGCTCCAGGGGAACCTATGCAAGGCAATGGCACTTCCTGATCCAAATTGTTATTGGATCATCTCAAAGGTTAGAGGGGTTCATCATCTACGGCCCGTGTGGGGACCCAGCCAGTGGGAGCTTATCACCACCCACTGGGTGTTCTCTTCCTTTGCTCTGAAGATAATTTCTGTCACTTATTTCTTTCTGAAGATGTCGTCACCATCAGGACAAGTGTAACCTTTAAGCTAAATGAAGGCAAGTGTAGTTTGCAAAAGGCCAAGCTGTCTCCCGAGGGCCTGCGACCAGCATTACCAGGTATGGAATCATGGCTGGTACAAGGAGCTTGCCTGCATGCTGGGTAAGGGACCTGTGACTGGCTGAGTGGAGACTGCTACCCAGCTGATGCACACACATGTCAGATGGCACCGAGTTGTTCAGAATCTGCAGGGACTTTCTTCTGGAGGGGAGCAGAGCTTGCCCCAACCTTGTATATTTCTGGGGTTATACTATAGGAGGTCCTTCGTGAGGTCATCGTCAAAGCTCTGGGGAGACCCTGGAAATCACGTGAGTCAATGGGGCTTGAAATGAATCAGCCACTGATGATTGTGTTGGGTTGAAGTTTTTAATCTTAGAATAGGGTTGAAGCATACACTATGAAAAAAGGGGGTTGACTCAGAAATGATAGCATTGCGGGGTTGGGGATTTAGCTCAGTGGTAGAGCGCTTGCCTAGCAGGCGCAAGGCCCTGGGTTTGGTCCCCAGCTCTGAAAAAAAGAAAAAAAAATGATAACATTGGAGAACAAAGATGGGATGTCCAGTGTTCTTGCTGCTATGGTGATTGGGAACTGTGGTCCCAGTGGCTGTGGCAGAACAAACGCTATCTAGGAATAACTGTGCTTAACCAACACAAGCATATCTAGTGTGCCCCTTTCTTCCCTAGCTTTCCTTTCCATCCAAACCTCAGAGAACACTTCTGGAGCTTCAGAGAATTTGAGACATACATAGATGAGGAGTTTTCCCCCCAGACTACCCGCCAACAAATTAACCTAAAATTCATGCTAGCTACTTTGACAGCTCCCTGGGGACGAAGCAAGATGCATTTCAGTGCCTTCATTGGTAGAACACACACATCTATTAATTATATGCATCCAAAGAATGCGAGTGAGATAGGAAGATGGCTTCTTGTATGGCTGAGATAGTAGCTGGGGGCGGTAGTGATGCGCCATTAGCCCCCGCCATTAGCCCCCGCCATTAGCCCCCGCCATTAGCCCCCGCACTTGGGAGGCAGAGACAGGCAGATGCAGGCGGATCTCTGAGTTCGAAGCCAGCCTGATGTAAAGAGCGAGTTCTAGGTCAATCAGGGCTACACAGACAAACTCTGTCTCCAAAAACAAAGACAAACAAAAAAGAGATGGCAAAGGGGACAACAGAATTCTATACATCTAATCAAAATTGTATATTAAAAACCCCTAACATTGAAGGCAGAAGCTCCAGAAAGTTGACTGTATCATCAGTAGTCATCGCATCTGGTAGGAGAATGCTGGGTGATTTTGACATTTTTTTTTAATTCTGTATTTTTCATATTCTCTTTCCATATTCACACTTTTCTGTAACTTTTACTAGACATGTTCTTTTAAAATTTCACACATGGATGTAGTGCATTCTGATTACCGACACCTGTGCACTCTCTTACCTCCCTCCCATCTTTATCCCCTTCCCCTTCCTCCAAGTCCATTTTCCACATCTGCATCTTTTTGTTTCTCTCTGTGACCGACTGAGTTTAACCAGGGCCATTTGTATGCCCATGGGTTTGGAGCTAAACGCTGGAAGCTGTTGGGCTCATCAGTGGGTACACAGCTGAAGAGAATGGCTGTCCCCCCCACCTCCCAGAACCATCAGTGTACAGTTAGTAGGGAGGGATAGAGCCCCGTGACCCTCTCTGACCCATGATTGACAGTTGGCAGCCCCAGTGCTGGTAGCTGCAGCTGTTGTGCAACCACGATGGCACTGGCTGTGTGGTGGCCGGAAGATAGTGTTTCACAGGCCCTCTCTGTCTTCCTTCTCTCAGATTCATTATACCCCCTCTTTCAAGATGTCCCCTGGGCCTTCACCAGTGACAGACGTGTGCTGTTTAGGGCTGAGTCAATTTTTTGTACTTTTAAACTAGGAAAATATTCCTTATTTTATTTTATGTGTATGGGTGTTTTGACTTCATGCGTATCTGTGTACCACATATGTGCCTCGTGCCCAAGGTGGGGGGCAGAAGAAAAAGTGTCTGATTTCTTGGAACTGGAGTTACAAACAGTTCTGAGCCATCCTGCGGGTGTTGGGAATGAAACCTAGGTTCCCCCTAAAAGAGTAACCTGCAGAGCCCAGGGGTGTCAGCTCTCTCGGGAGCCACCAGTGTGGGTGCTGACGATCAAACTCTGGGCCTCTGCAGGAATGGTATGGGCTCTTAACCACCGAGTGGCCTCCCCAGCACAAGGAAGTATTACTTAGAAATAGATTTGGTCTAGAGTTTACTTACTAGATTGAACCAGCATTGAAATCAGATATTAACAGCAGGGGGAGCTGAGAGGAGGGTGTGTAAGAACTCTGTACTTTTCTGTAAATCTAAGCTTGCCTCAAAATACAAAGTTTTCAAGCTAAATACAGTGGGTGATTGGTGTGAGTTCAAGGTCAGTCGTGAGTACATAGTGAGTTCCAGGCCAGTCTGGAGCACAGAGGGAACTTTGTACAAAGACAAAATGAATAGATAAAAGTAGTTTTTAAGGCAGCGAGGTGCCTCGGTTGGTAAAGGCAGTTGCTGCCAGGCCTGACAGCCTGAGTTTGATCCCCAAGCCCCGCGCACATGGTAGAAGGAGAAAACTGACTCCTGCAAGCTGTTCTCTGTCTTCCACATGCACTCTCCCACACGGTGTGTGTGAGCGTGGCACGTGTGAGCCCCCCACACAAACATACACTCAACATATAAACTATGTAAAAATAGCTTTAATGTAGGCATTGGAAAGAAAGGAAAACAAGTTCAACGTTAACATCTACTTAGCCCAGAGTTAGCTCTTTGAGAATTATATAATAGGACTGAAAAGATTAAACACACTGACTGCTTTTCTAAAGGACTCAGCTTTGGTTCCCAGCACCCGTGCTGGGCCGCTCTCCGCGGCCTGTACCTCCAGCTCCAGGGCATCTGATGTCATCTTTTGGCCTCCTTAAGACCTGCACGTATGTGGCATATACACATATATTCCACAGACACACGTACAAAAGTAAAAATACGCTTTAAAACTATAAAATATATGTTTGGGGGGGAAATACAGGTAGAAAATGGATCTCTCTCTTCCTCTGGCTTTGTAATTAAAGACTAGGGCACAGATCACCTTTAGTTCAATAAAGTAAGTTTTAAAAAGACATGGAATTAGCTTGGTGGTGGCAATGCTTTACTCCCAGCACTCAGGAGGCAGAGGCAGAGGCAGAGGCAGACAGATCTCTATACGTTCGAGGCCATCCTGGTGTACGGAGCGAGTTCTGGGTCAGCCAGAGCTGTACAGAGAAACCCTGTCTCGAAAAACAGAAAAACCAAACCAAACAAACAAAAACCAAACCAAACAAACAAACCCCCCAAGACATGCAAATAGGTTTTGTGGAAACATCCTGCTTTGTAGTTTGGTTCGGTAGTTTTTCGTCCATTGAGAGTCAACAGATTCAACAGAAGTGCTGGGCCTCTGGGCTACCACGACAGTCAAGAGTAGGGACGGGCAAAGGCTGACTTAGAGCAAGCATTCCACCGCTGCCCTAGATGGTTTCGGTTACCGTGTGGTTGGTTCTGTACAATCGTTGTGCCATGGGGTGTTTGTGGTTATAGCATGAGACACCATTGGTGTCTGTTCTTGCTCCCCGGGGATGGAGCTGCACCAAGGTCAGCTGAATGTAAGCAGCAGTTGCTTTCCTTTCATTCCATTTGCACTTCAGCATCTGCTCGGGCTATCCCAGTGCGGCTGAGAAAAACCACCAGGACGATGCCCCCACCTTAGCCATCTGTCTAGTTCTCTTTCTCCGCTGTGGCTGGCCAGTGGGAGACATTCAGCCTTTACGGGTGAAAAGAGTGTTCAAGAGCTCAGCTGTAAAGTTACACAGGAATGACAATGTCCCAGCTTCAGCGAGGGACTGGCGATGGCTCGGCATGTGGAGTGAATCACACACTCCCTAGAGGGTTGTAATGAAATGTTTACTGAGAGCTAGCAAATGCTCAGCTCAGTCCTCTGCCAGGACTTGGCTTCCGATCATTTTGTTTCTTCATACAGAGAGGCACAGCTCAGTAAAAGAGAGCTTCCGCTACGCAAACCTTACATGCAGCCCTGGCAAGCAAGTCCTGGGAGCCCTTGGCCGGCCGAACACCCCTAAGGAAATGTTTATCACGGTTGAGTTTGAACGGGAAACTTACCAAAAGGAGGTGACAGGTTGGTCTGAAAGCCATCTGATGCCAGGCTTCTCACAGCTTGTCCCTTCTCTCTTTGCCTTTCATTTCCCGTCATTCCTGGGGGTGGGGGCAGAAACTAGTGCAAGCACTCAAGTATCTCCTGTTTGATTTTTCACCCGCAAATTACACTAAATTGGTTTCAAACCTGATAAAACTTCATAAAACCCAAAACTATCACTTGGGTCCCACAAATTTGTGTTTGAATTGAAGGCTGCCCAGGTTGCCAGGTTCCCAGCTCTGGAGAACTTGGGATGTTGGTGGGTCACTGGACATCCTCACCGCAGCCCAAGGATCCCCTCCCCATGGCTGCTGTCCCCCATTTTTGCAGCTTCCTGCAATCTGAGCTGCGTGGTGAAGCGGACAGAGAAGAGGCTGCGGAAAGCCGTGCGCACACTCAAGAAGGCTGCCCACAGGGAACAGTTTCACCTGCAGCTCTCAGGCACGGACCTCGATGTGGCTAAAAAGTTCCCCCGAGTGTCGGGACAGCAGGAGGAGACCTGTGGAGTGGGCCAGGCTCGTGAAGAAAGCCAGTGTGGTGAGTAGCCAAGGCGTGATTACTGACAGACCTGCCCGGAATGCCAGTGCTCGGCCATCCTGCCTTCTCTGGGCTCACTCCAGAGAATGCTCTGGAAACTTTTCCCTCATCTGTAGCTGTCATATATTCACCAGCCCTGGCACTCCCCAGGAGCTGAGGTGTGACTTACCTGTCTTTTCCTCATACCTGGCGGGTTTGCTGGCCTGTGGTAAGCAATGTCTGTAGAACTGAAGAACAGAAAGGCAAGTGCAGTGCTATCTGGCTAGGGCAGGATGCAGGGCACCCGTGAGACTCTCTGCACTCTCTGGTCACAGTCTCTGTAGTTACTTTTCTGCCACAGGTTGTGCAAAGGCAAAAACTAAAGGCCTTGAGACACCTGGGCCTCAGGCCAAGGCTCCAAGCAGCGTCAGTTCCATGGTGTATCGTTGCTCTGTGTATGTGTGTGTTTCAGAGCAAATATTGTTTCTAAATTCATCAGGAGGCTCCAGGGCAAGAGACCCCAGGATGGTCAGACGTGACATTTGCTCTGTGCAGTTCCGAGAGACACTGCCTGAAGAACTCAGAGAGGGAAGTTGGAGTCTCCCTGTAGAGTGATAAGTGTGATTGACTTGGTTCTTATCTGTTAGGAATGTAACAGTGCCCTAGCTCCTTAGATCTAGTGCTAGACTTCCTGGGCAGGGACCAGCATCTGTCTCCTACAGGCAACGAAACGAATGCAGAGGCCCATGTTCTGTCGCTTAAAATCTCACTGGTGGGAGATGCCTCGGGGCGGTAAAGCGCGTGCTGTGCAAACCCAAGGGCCTGAATTTTACCTCTGGCACTCACAAAGAAAGCTGGGCTTGGCTGTGCACACTTGTAATCCCACTACTGGAGAGGCAGGGACAGCATCACTGGGGCTTGCTAGCTGGCCAGCCTTGCCTGTGGTCCTAGTGAGAGATCCTCTTTCTCAAAAACGAAGAAAAAGATGTCGGATGTTATCTGGGGAACGACAGTCTAGTTGCCTTCTGACCTCCACATGTGTGAACACTCATGTACACCCCACAGTACCCGTGCATGCCCCCAAACGGTAGTAGTAGTAGCAGTAGTTTTTTGTTTTAGAAATTTGTAGCCTAATTCCAAACTCTGCTTCACTGCTGTGTAAGGCGAGGTTCAGTAACCAGATTCTCTGAGAAGAAGCTGCTGTCTGTTCTTAAGGGTCAGTAGACTCGGGCCCAAGAGGTGGAGCTTAGGAGAGGGGGGAGGAAGTTGGCTGGTGTTTCTGCATGGGCACGACTGAAGCTAGCTTTGTTCTGGAGAACTTTCAGCGTGAGCCACTGCTCCAGTCTGCTGCTTCGCCAAAGCTCAGAGAAGATCGAGTGTAACTGTACACCAGGGGCCAGTTCCCAGAGAGCCTTGACTCTCGTTCCAGCAGATTTTCTTAAAAAAGAAGAGAGGGCAATAAACCCAGCTGGCTGGCTCTCACTTGGAATCCTCAGAGTTCCAGTCTCCTTACCAAATTAGTGACAAGAGCTGGCTCTTGCTGCCCTGCTTTCTAGGGTGAGCGGAGTGAGCTCTCGGACAGGCAGGCCGGCCCTCTTTCTGGTCTCTGGGAGCTGAATTGCAGCTCCTCCCTTTCCAGGCCTGTGGGGGTAAGGGCTTGTGGCTTCATAAAGGAAACTTTGTGGACAGTCAAGAGTTTAGGAAAACTAGTGTCAAAGCCTGTGGACCCTCAGGGATCATGTTAGCAGTACTGTTACGGGTGTTCTTCGGGGAAGCAAAGGCCCTAGAAGAGGAGAAGGCCTTACTAAATGACGTGGGTCTCTTGGCCACGACCTATGATCACTCAGTAGAGTTAAGTTCCTATGGTATTCAAACGTGTCACTGAGATGCTTGTCAGATAAATTTGTTTGGGTTTGTTTCTTTTTTTATTTATTTTTTATTTTTTTTGGGGGGGGGATTGTTTCTTAGAGAGATAGTGTGTTTCCCAAGAGCTTCCCCTAACTCTACATGAATCTGATGCCTAACATTGGGACAAAGTCAGCGACAACAGGGAAGACTTTCCCGGGGGAGGAACACAGCCCAGGAATTGTGAGTGAGGTGGGCTTAGGTGAAGAAGGGTCTGGAATACTGACTGAAAGGACTTGGGATGCTGTGCGAAGGCTCAGCAGGTAAAGGCACTTGTAGCCAAGACCGGCCACCGAGTTCCTCGGATGCTCAGGGCGGGAGGAGAGAACTGAAAGTCCAGGACTATTGGTAGTTTTCAGTATCAATGAACTCTCGTTGGCATACAGTGGAGACAAGCCTGGGACAGGCCTTGGTTCATGTTAGACAGTATTTTCGGCTTCGGTTTATTGTTGTCCTTGTTACTAGAAACACTGGAGGCTGGGAACCTTTACAAAGAAAGGTCTATTTTGGCTTATGTTTCTGTATATCAGTTGTAAAAGGGCCACATCTCATGATGGCCTTCTTTTGGTCATACTCTCAAGGAGGCCATGGCCTCAGGTGGCGAAGATGAGGGCTCACGTGTGCTTCTGATTTTTTCCCCCTCTCTCTTTTTTCTCTCAGTGTCTGACTGTGTGGTCCTGGCTCCTTGAACTCATGGATTTAACTGATCTTTCTCCTCAGCCTCCTGAGTACCTGAAGTTATTCTCCCTATTCTTCTGTTTGTTTGTTTGTTTTTTCCAAGACAGGTTTTCACAGCTGTCCTGAAACTCACTCTGGAGATCAGGCTGGCCCTGAACTGAGATATCCCCCTGCCTCTGCCTCCTCAGTGCTGGGATTAAGGGCGTATGCCAACACGGCCTGGTTACCTTATTCTTATTCAGTATTTAGTCACATGGGCCCCATTCTTATGAATCATATAATTCGAATAATTTCTTCCTCAAGCCCACCTCTAAAGACCTTAGCTTAATTTTTTTACTTAATATTTAATGAAGATTGAACTTCAACACATGTATCTTTCGAACCATAGCAGAGCCCCAAGAGGTGTTTGGAATGACCTGAAAGGAGACTGACTGGAACCTTTATGCTTCTCTTTTTAATTATAGATGTGGTAGAGATTTCAAATGGTACAGCAGTGTATAACAGTGAGCATTCTCCCCACTACTGCCTAATCCGACTTCTCAACACTGTTGAAATGGGCTGTTTTTATGCGCTTTTATGCATATATAAAAGTAAAGTGCTATTTATTCACCAATACGCATTTATTAAGCTCCTGCTGTATACTGGGTGCCATTGTAGATGCCGGGACTCCAGTAAAGGAGATGGACTAGCAAAAGTCTTAGCCCTCTTGACATTTATAATTTTAAAAGGAAGAAGCAGGTAGCTACTCCCTAAGCAAGGACACAGATTATTTGTCAAACGCTGACAAGGATATGGAGAACAAGTCACATGGGAAGTGAAATAGAAAGACCCCAGGCAAGGTGAGGAGCAGGGAGGGATTGCGTTTTCCACGATGTAGATGTGGCAGGGAAGGCCCCATTGCAAAGCGGGATGGTTCAGACACACACAGGAAAGAGGAATAAGAAGTAGAACAAAACCCCATAGGTATTAGAAGAAAGCTCAGGGTGATGAGGGAGGGGAATACGGGAGGGGGGTTGTGACCTCAGGGCAGTAGCAGAGGCCCAGTTCACTCCAGGGTAGAAATCAGCGTTTTCCTACCCATGGTTCTGGAGCTCAACCCAGGGCCTCACCCACTCCACACTGCCAGCCTGTGTCTAAGATATCGGCATCTGTCAGCCTGGCCCCTGTGAGTAGACATTGACACGATTCCTGGTTTCCCTTTTACAAGCAGAGCAGCTGTGGCTAGCCTTCTTTGTGCACACACCGATATTCTCGAAGGCTAGGTTTCTGGAAGTTCAACTGTCAAATCAAGAACATGCATATTAAACAGTGGTAGATATTGCCAACTTACCCTTCCAAATCCCCCCTCAATGCCTTCAGCACCGCTCGAGTCCTTAATGTCCCACATCCTCAAGGACATGAAATAGTTATCATTGATCCTTTTAATCTTTGCAAACCCAGTAAGGGAAAAAAAATCACTGACTTTTTTGATCATCAAGAAAAATACACTGTCTTAAATTATTTATATTTCTTCTTCTAAGAACATTTATAGATTTTTGTCCATTTACATTAAATTGTAGTATACTATTAATAAAATATTTATAATATAAAAAATATTTTTATATTTTAAAATTTTAAATATTTTATTAAACATTTAAATTATTCCATACAGAAGTCTATGTTTAGTTGCTTAAAATATCACTGGTGGGAGATACCTCTGGTCAGAAAAAAATATTAACCAGGCATAGTGGTGCACACCTTTAATCCCAGCACACAGGAGGCAGAGGCAGGCTGATCTCTGTCAGTTGAGGCCAGCCTGGTCTCCATAAATAGTTCCGGAATAGCCAGGGTTACATAGTGATAGCCTATCTTGAAACAAAACAGTAAATAAAAAATAAAGTAAAACTTAGGTCAAGCTAGACGATTCCACGAGTGAAGGAGCTTGCCAGGAGCTTGCCGCTAAACCTGATGATCAGAGTTCAGTCTCCAAGTCTACCAATGTCCCAAAGACAGAAGCCTCCACAAGTACTCCTCTATCCCCCATCCACGCTATTGCATACGTTTGTGCACACACGCTCATGTGCACACACTTACATAAAACAATTTAAACTTTTCTAAAAAATAAAATGTAAAGTCCCAAGTTATAGCATAGGAAAGGCTCACTTGACCAAATTGGGAAACTTTCTTCTTGTCATTTGTACATAGTAAAGTTTATGAATTTGGCATTTAGGGGCAGCCTGTTCTACAAGTAACCTTTGTACCATCTGTGACCAACTTCAGCAAGATGTCAGAAAAGAAAAGCAGTTCTGGGGCTGGGGACATGGCTCTGTCAGTAAAGTGCTCACTGTGGGAGAATGAGGATCTGAGTTTGTGTGTCCGGCACCCATATAAGAAGTCATGCACCGTGACATTTGCTTGTAATCTCTGTGCTGGGAAGCAGAATCAGGCCGGCCACGGGGGCGCACGGGCTGGCCAGATGATTTTAATTGGTAAGCTCTAGGTCTCGGTGTGCAATCTTTTCTCAACAAGGAAGGTAGAGAGCAATTGGAAAAGAGACCCGACATAGGCGTCTGATCTCTCCCTGCAACTCTACACTCATGTATACATGTGAACATGTACACAAACAAACACACAGATATAAATACAAATGAACAAACCGACTCCATTCTACAAAGAACAGATCCTGAGCTAAAGCTGTATGTGGCTCCTGGTAGAGTTATTTGGTTTTGTTTTGTTTTTTTTAAATTGTTTTGTTTTGTTTTTTGCTGAGCATAAGCGAAGCCCTGGGGTTGATCATGAGGGGCTGGGATTGATGGAGAGGTGGCTCCGCAGTTACGAGCCTGATCTCCTAGAAGACAGGTTTGATCCCAGCACCCACATGGCTGCTCACAACTGTCTATAACCCTAGTTCCAGGGCATCCGAGATCATTAGGCATATACATGGTTCACAGACACAAATGCAGACAAAACAGCTGCACACACTACATATATAATAAGTAAATACATATTTAAAAAAAGAAATACATTTGGCAAGACAGACATGGTGGTACATGCCTAAAACTCCAGAATTCGGGAAGCGAAAGCAGGAAGATTAAAAGGTTTTAGCCAACCGGATGGATATAGCGAGACTGTCTGAACAATAGCAAGAATATAATTTAAGTAAACTGTTGACACTTATCAACTACTTTCAGTGTGTCAGCATTATTATGCTAAGTGCTTTGTGTATATTTTCTCACCTAACCCCTACAAGTCTGTATTATATTGTGCCCTTTTTATAGATAAGAATAGAAGACATAGAAAAATAACCCCCACCCCCGCTAATTTCAAACAGCAAGTGAAATGTCAGAGGCAGGACTCAAATTCAAGTCTGAATCAAGAGCCCATGTTTCTGACTCTCCCAGTGTGCGGACCTGAGCAGGGCCTGAGAGCCCTGAGATCATTCCTTCCTACCGTACTTGGAAACAGAGCCGAGTGTCCATTCTGCAGTGGGTAGTGAGGAGCTCCAGATAAAATGAGATGTCATATTGTGAGTTGCATAGGGCAGGGTCAGATAGAGAGGTGTTCCCCAAAGAGCGATGCCTAAGCCAAGTTTGGAAGGAGGTACTGTTGATGGTGGTCAAGGAAGAGCATTCAGATAGTGGCACAGCCTAAGCAGGAAAGAGCTAACCATGCAGAGCCTGACCTGTACCTCAATATCAGGAACCTGGAGATCCATGTAGGGTAATTAGCTTCAAGGGCAGGCGTGGCCAATCCCCTGAAGACCTGAAATGCACTGTAAGGAGCTTCAGTGTCGTTCGATGTCATGGTGTTTGTCTTAGTTTGGGTTTCTATTGCTGTGATAAATACCACGA
>NC_046155.1:92619207-92625451 GCF_011064425.1 Rattus rattus
AGGCAAATGGTTGGAACTGGAAAATATCATCCTGAGTGAGCTAACCCAATCACAGAAAGACATACATGGTATGCACTCATTGATAAGTGGCTATTAGCCCAAATGCTTGAATTACCCTAGATGCCTAGAACAAATGAAACTCAAGACGGATGATCAAAATGTGAATGCTTCACTCCTTCTTTAAAAGGGGAACAAGAATGCCCTTGGCAGGAAATAGAGAGGCAAAGATTAAAACAGAGACAGAAGGAACACCTATTCAGAGCCTGCCCTACATGTGGCCCATACATATACAGCCATCCAATTAGACAAGATGGATGAAGCAAAGAAGTGCAGGCCGACAGGAGCCTGGATGTAGATCTCTCCAGTGAGACACAGCCAGAATACAGCAAATACAGAGGCGAATGCCAGCAGCAAACCACTGAACTGAGAACAGGACCCCCGTTGAAGGAATCAGAGAAAGAACTGGAAGAGCTTGAAGGGGCTCAAGACCCCATATGTACAACAATGCCAAGCAACCAGAGCTTCCAGCGACTAAGCCACTACCTAAAGTCTATACATGGACTGACCCTGGACTCTGACCTCATAGGTAGCATTGAATATCCTAGTAAGAGCACCAGTGGAAGGGGAAGCCCTGGGTCCTGCTAAGACTGAACCCCCAGTGAACGTGATTATTGGGGGGAGGGCGGCAATGGGGGGAGGATTGGCAGGAAACACCCATAGAGAAGGGGAGGGAGAGGGATTAGGGGGATGTTTGCCTGGAAACCGGGAAAGGAAATAACACTCGAAATGTATATAAGAAATACTCAAGTTAATAAAAAAAATGGTGAAAGAATGTGTCAAGGGAGGAGAGCAGACTAGATTGTTGGTCTAAGGACACGTAATCTTATTTACTCCTAAATAAGAACAGGAGACTTATTGTGCATCATGAGTAGCCACTATGCATTTGTAAACTTGGAAACTGATAAGGGCAGGGGTGGTAAATGATACATGTTATTGTCACAAAAAAGCAAATTCACATGTTTTAAATTTGTCTCTTGCCATAAGTATATATCTCTATGATTTTATGGGGGTGCTCCTATATCTAGATAGTTTGAAGCAGGTAGGGTTTAAAGCTGCTGTAACAGAATGGAAAGAAGGTGGAGATAAAGGTAGAGAATGCAGAGGTCCCTGGAGTAAGCAGGTAGCTAGTGGTCTCTGCAGCAGACATATCTAGACTGTTGTTCTGAGATTGCTTTGAATTGATCTTTACCAGACCCAACATATGCTCAGTAAGGTACTTATTGCCATGTGATGGTTATTAATGCACACAGAAAGTGGAGATGTTTTAATGCTGGAGTTTGATCATGTCTGGAGAACTCTAAATTTGGTAAGAATGTGGAATGGTGCACTTACATTGGTTTTGTGTTATGGCACTGTCCTCACTGTGTATACTGAGATTCCTGCTTTGCTCTTTTTTTAGGATCTCTGTCTGATTTCACTATTTATGCTGATCCAGGTCCTGAAATTCCTCAAGGGAATTTCATAACCATTGTGTGCTCAACCTCTGGTGACTATGACATGGTCCGCCTGGAGAAGGAAGGCTGCACCTTTATGGAAAAGAAAACAGAGCCTCATGGGAAACAGCATAGATTCCGTATTGGGCCAGTGAATGAAACCATTACTGGATGTTATAACTGTATCTTTAAAAAAAATAATGAATGGTCTCAACGAAGTAATGATCTGCAGCTAAAAGTGATCAAAGACAATGTCACCCAGGATCCTGCCCCAGGTCCAACAATGACCTCAGGTTTGTTCTTAGAATCCTGGGTTCTAACCATAGCTGTTATTCCCTGCCTCCACCTCCTTTGGTTTTTCATAACCCCAAGGCTCCTTTACCCTCCCTACTCATCACATGTCTCCCTTAATCTAACAGTCCAGATTGCCTGGAGCTTTACTCTTATCAGACATCATGAACGACTTGGATACAGTTACAGTCTGAGGGATAGAGTACAGAGCTGTCACTTCTTACTGGGTAGCAACCGTGCCTCAGCAGTGGTAGAGGCACTCTGATCTTAAGGTGATTTATGTCTTTTCACTGGGCACAGTAAATTATCTTGTTCTTCTACCAAGTCAGAGCCTGTCATGGCTTTAGGAAATAATCTCTAGTGAGGTCCCATTTTTCTAGACAGGTAATGTGGCCTAGACCACTGTTCTGGGGGGTGTTTTCACATGAAATTTCTCTGTGGTTAGGCTCCAGAATGTCCTGGAGTTTTAGTCTACTTCCATGTTCTTCCAGATCTTTCCAGAAGTTGTTTAGTACTGATTCTGTGAGGCCAAGCAGAGCAAATGAGGAAAGAACAGAAGGAAGGGTCACCCCACCCTGACTCCCCCCAGCAGAAGGGATTGAGGAGGAGCTCTGTCAGGTTTCCTGTTTTCCCTGCCTTGTCCTTTTAGGTGTTTCTCATAGTCTGCAATTGAGTAATTGGCAATTCACCCATTTTGGATCAATACTTAAGATGGAGAAGAGGTCTACATAGCCTCTCTCATAAGCTCTCAATATTTCCTCCTGCCTCTTTGTTGTGTAGTAGTTTATTGGAGCTCATACGTTGGGTTGATGTCACAATCAGCCTTTTGTTTAGCTTTGGAACCAGACATCAGGATGTCATTGATACTTGTTTTGTTATTATTATTATTATTATTATTATTATTATTATTATTATTATACTGAGATTTGATCTGTTCTTGGATTTGGTTTCCAAGAATTTAGTTGATTATGTTTGCATCAATATTCATAAGGGAAATTGGTCTTAAGTTTTCTTTCTTTGTTGCATCTTTGTGTGGTTTAGGTATAAGCTTCATGGAAGGAATTGGGTAGTGTTCTGTCTGCTTCTATTTTGTGGAATAATTTGGACAGTATTGGTATGAGGTCTTTTATGAAGGTCTGATAGAATTCTGAAGTATACCCATCTGGTCTTGGGGTCTTTTTAGGTGGGAGACTTTTAATAACTGCTTCTATTTCTTTAGGAGTTATGGGCTGTGGAAATGGTTTATCTGATCCTGATTTAACTTTGGTATCTGGTATCTGTCTAGAAAATTGCCCATTTCATCTAGGTTTTCTAGTTTTATTGAATATAGGCTTTTGTAATAGGATCTGATGATTTTTGAATTTTCTCAGATTCTGTTGTTATATCTCCCCTTTTATCTTTTTTTCCTAATTTGACTACACTCTCTGCACCCTCTGGTTAGTCTGGCTAAGGGTTTATCTATCTTGTTGATTTTCTCAAAGAACCAGTTCCTGGTTTTGTTGATTCTTTGTATAGTCCTTTTCATTTCTACTTGGTTGATTTCAGCCCTGAGTTTATTTCCTGCCATCTACTCTTCTTGGGTGTATTTGCTTCTTTTTGTTCCATAGCTTTTAGGTATGCTGTCAACCTGCTGATGTATGCTCTCTCCTTTTCTTTATGGAGGCACTCAGAGCTATTAGTTTTCCTCTTAGCAATGCTTTCTTTGTGTCCCATAAGTTTGGGTATGTTGTGCCTTCATTTTCATTAAATTCTAAAAATGCTTTAATTTTTTTTTATTTTTCCTGACCAAGGTATCATGAGCAGAGCATTGTTCAACTTCCATGTATATGGGCGTTGTTTTGTTATTATTGTTATTGAACACCAGCCTTAGTCATGGTGATCTGATAAGATAATGGATTATTTCAATCTTCTTTGTATCTGTTGATGCCTGTTTTGTGACCATTTATATGGTCAGTTTTGAGAAAGGTACCATGAAGTGCTAGAAGAAGGTATATTCTTTTGATTTGGATGGAATGTTCTATAAATATCTATTAAATCCAACTGGTTCATAACTTCTGTTAGTTTCTTTATCGTTCATCTATCTTTAGTTTCTGTTTCTTTTTTGGTCTGGGTCCATTGATACCCAGTATGGTGTTGAAATCTCCTTTTTATGTATCAATGTTCTGGGAACAGCCAGAAACCTAAAATGTTCTGTTCCATATGACTTCTGCCTTTAGGTATCCTGGAGGCCACCAGGCTGGCTTGCTTGGAGCAGAAGAGTTGGTCTTACCTCTGCTCTCAGGTGTGTTGGCACTCCTGAGTGACTCACTTTGTATTTTCTTTGATTTCTGTTTCAATGTTTTCTGTGGCATCTTCTATACCTGAGACTCTCTCTCCCCATCTTTCTATTGGTGATGCTTGTATCTGTGACTCCTGATCAGTTTTGTAGGTGTTCCTTTCCAGGGTTGTCTTTGTTTGTGATTTTTTTTTTCCCTTCTATTTCTACTTCTAGATCTTTGGATGGTTTCTTTTCCAATTCCTTCATGTTTTTTTATTGTGTTTATTCATATTTCTTTTTATTTAGGGGCTTCCTCCTGGTTATCTGTGTTCTACTGTATTTCTTTAAGGAAAGTTATTTATGTCCTCCTTAAGGTCTTCTTTCATCTTCATGAGATGAGATTTTAGATCAGAATCTTGCTTTTCTGGTGTTTTAGGGTGTCCAGGGCTTGCTGTGTTGGGAAAGCATTGGTTTCTGTTGCTTATGTTCTTGCACTTTCCTCTTTCCATCTGGTTATCTCAGGTGTTAGGTGGCCTTGCTATCTCTGACTTGAGCCTGTCCCTCCTGTGAGCGTGGTTATTTTGGGCCTCTGTGGGTCAGGCTGTCTCTGGGTATGGGACAGGATCTGGAGCACCCCTTCTTGGAGTCAAGCTGACTCTGGGTGTGGGCAGGGTTGTGGGTGCTAGAGCACAAGATCTGTTTCCTGGCACAATTGAGGACCAGAAGGAAGATGTGTCTCTGGCAGTGTGAGAGGTCTTGGCTCTCATTAGGCCAGGTGTTGGAGTGTGCCAGATGGTGTCATATCTCCTGGGGCTAAAGCTATCTCTGTGCATGGGTTGAGGGGGGAGGGCTGGAGCACAGGATCTGCTCTCAGTGTAGTTTTGAACTAGAAAGTAGATTTGTCTCTGGCTGGGTGTGAGGTCCTGAGTCCTCTGGGCCCAAGAGGGTCCCAGTTAGGCCAGGTATTGTGGTGGTGGGAGAACTCACCTGTGAGCCTGGTGGTGTCAGAACTCCTGGGGGTCAAGTTGTCTCAGGGTATGGGTGGTTTGTTGGGAGGGGGGCTGAGTACAGGATCTGCTCCTAGGGACAGTTGTGGACTTGAAAGAGGTATAATATATCTTTATAATATAAATATAATGCATGTTATTCCATTTTGAATATGCTATTTTATATCTGCACTATATAATTTAACAGATATTATTTATTACTATAATCTACATATAGGTAAACATCATTTATTATTATAGCTTTGTATATTTTATATCCTTGAAAGGTAATGTTCAGTATTAAATAACGTAAGTTTATATATTAATTTATGTGACAGAAGTTAGCTGTAATGTGCTATTTTCTTTCTGGCCCCAAGCTCTTGGAATAACAACTCAGACTCAAATATATATTTACAAATACTGAGGCCATATATCTCAGCTTGTTTCCTCACTAGCAAATGATTTAGAATGACCCATTTGTACTAATCTAAATTCTGCCACATGGCTGGTTACCTCTGCTCAGTTACCATGTGTCTGTCCTCCTATCTTCTCAGGTGACTCTGAGCCTCTGTATCTCAGAATTCTTTTTGCCTAATGGATGTCCCACTTTCTATTCTACCTTTTCTATAGGCCATAAATTTTTAAAGATTCATTCATTTATTTTATGTACATGAGTATACTGTAGTTACCTTCATACACATGAGAAGAAAGCATTGGATCCCATTACAGACGGTTGCAAGCTACCATGTGTTGCTTGAAATTGAACTCAGGATGTTTGTAAAAGTGGTCAGTACTCTTATGTTATGAGATATCTCTCCAGCCTGGCCATAGATTTTTTTTTAATTGACATGTGATGCATCCATAGAATACCTGAGATACTCTCTCTATAGTCAGCATATAACTTTATTTTATATTTCCTTACATTTTTATTTATCTAGATATGTGTGTTTGTATGTTCACTGTGTTGATATGCATGTGGGTACAGGTGAACATATATGCATGTATGTGTGTGTAAATCCATGAATGATGCTAAACTTATTATTTAACTGCTCTCCACCTTCCACACTGGGGTATAATCTTTGACTGATCACAGAATTTACTGTTTCAGCTAGTCTGGTTAGCCAGTTTGCTCAGGGGATTTTCAGTCTTTCTTTCCTTAAACTGAGATTATAGGTAGACAGTCATGTCCAGTTAACATTTTCTTTTCTTTTATATAT
>NC_046155.1:92625551-92632028 GCF_011064425.1 Rattus rattus
CATTCAGAGGACAAGAGTCCCATAGGACATTTTAAAAACTTATTTGTTATTGTGGGGTGTGTGTGTGTGTGTGTGTGTGTGTGTGTGTGTGTGTGTGCTGATAGAATCTGAGTGTTTAGCAGCATGTATATGGATGTCAAAAAACTTTGTGGAGAAGATTGTCTTTCCACATTCTACTTAATACCAAGAATTGACCTGAGTTCAATTTCAAGCAACACATGGTAGCTTGCAACCGTCTGTAATGGGATCCAATGCTTTCTTCTCATGTGTATGAAGGTAACTACAGTATACTCACGTACATAAAATAAATGAATGAATCTTTAAAAATTTATGGCCTATAGAAAAGGTAGAATAGAAAGTGGGACATCCATTAGGCAAAAAGAATTCTGAGATACAGAGGCTCAGAGTCACCTGAGAAGATAGGAGGACAGACACATGGTAACTGAGCAGAGGTAACCAGCCATGTGGCAGAATTTAGATTAGTACAAATGGGTCATTCTAAATCATTTGCTAGTGAGGAAACAAGCTGAGATATATGGCCTCAGTATTTGTAAATATATATTTGAGTCTGAGTTGTTATTCCAAGAGCTTGGGGCCAGAAAGAAAATAGCACATTACAGCTAACTTCTGTCACATAAATTAATATATAAACTTACGTTATTTAATACTGAACATTACCTTTCAAGGATATAAAATATACAAAGCTATAATAATAAACGATGTTTACCTATATGTAGATTATAGTAATAAATAATATCTGTTAAATTATATAGTGCAGATATAAAATAGCATATTCAAAATGGAATAACATGCATTATATTTATATTATAAAGATATATTATACCTCTTTCAAGTCCACAACTGTCCCTAGGGCAGATCCTGCTCACCCCCCTCCCAACAAAACCACCCATACCCTGGAGACAACCTTGCCCCCCCAGGAGTTCTGACACCACCAGGCTCACAGGTGGGTTCTCCCACCACCACAATACCTGGCCTAACTGGGACCTCTTGGGCCCAGAGGGACTCCAGGACCTCACACCCAGCCAGAGACAAATCTACTTTCTAGTTCAAAAACTACACTGAGCAGATCCCTGCTCCAGCCCTCCCCCCCTCAACCCATGCACAGAGATAGCTTTAGCCCCAGGAGATATGACACCATCTGGCACACTCCAGCACCTGGCCTAATGAGGCCAAGACTCTCACACTGCCAGAGACACATCTTCCTTCTGGTCTCAATTGTGCTTGGGAAACAGATCTTGTGCTCTAGCACCCACAACCCTGCACAGAGTCAGCTTGACTCCAGGAAAGTGCTCAGACTATCCCGCATGCCAAGCAGCCCTGACCCACAGGGCCCAAAAAATAACTACATACAGGAGGGACAGGCTCAAGTCCAGAATGAGCCACTAACACCTGAAATAACAGATGGAAAGAGGAAAGTGCAAGAACATAAGCAACAGAAACCAATGCTTTCCCAACACAGCAAGCCCTGGACACCCTAAAACACCAGAAAAGCAAGATTCTGATCTAAAATCTCATCTCATGAAGATGAAAGAAGACCTTAAGGAGGACATAAATAACTTTCCTTAAAGAAATACAGTAGAACACAGATAACCAGGAGGAAGCCCCTAAATAAAGAAATATGAATAAACACAATAAAAAAACATGAAGGAATTGGAGAAAACCATCCAAGATCTAGAAGTAGAAATAGAAACAAAAAAGAAATCACAAACAAAGACAACCCTGGAGAAGGAACACCTACAAAACTGATCAGGAGTCACAGATACAAGCATCACCAATAGAAGAGATAGGAGAGAGAGTCTCAGGTATAGAAGATGCCACAGAAAACATTGAAACAGAAATCAAAGAAAATACAAAGTGAGTCACCAGGAGTGCCAACACACCTGAGAGCAGAGGTAAGACCAACTCTTCTGCTCCAAGCAACCTGCCTGGTGGCCTCAGGATACACAAAGGCAGAAGTCATATGGAACAGAACATTTTAGGTTTCTGGCTGTTCCCAGAGCATTGATACATAAAAAGGAGATTTCAACATCATACTCGTATCAATGGACAGACCAAAGAAACAGAAACTAAAGATAGATAGACATAAAGAAACTAACAGAAGTTATGAACCAGTTGGATTTAACAGATATTTATAGAACATTCCATCCTAAATCAAAAGAATATACCTTCTTCTAGCACCTCATGGTACCTTCTCCAAAACTGACCATATAAATGGTCACAAAACAGGCATCAACAGATACAAGAAGATTGAAATAATCCCATTCATCTTATCAGATCACCAATGACTAAGGCTGGTGTTCAATAACAACAATAACAAAACAACGCCCATATACATGGAAGTTGAACAATGCTCTGCTCATGATACCTTGGTCAGGGAAGAAATAAAAAAAGAAATTAAAGACATTTTAGAATTTAATGAAAATGAAGGCACAACATACCCAAACTTATGGGACACAAAGAAAGCATTGCTAAGAGGAAAACTAATAGCTCTGAGTGCCTCCATAAAGAAAAGGAGAGAGCATACATCAGCAGGTTGACAGCATACCTAAAAGCTATGGAACAAAAAGAAGCAAATACACCCAAGAAGAGTAGATGGCAGGAAATAAACTCAGGGGCTGAAATCAACCAAGTAGAAAGAAAAAGGACTATACAAAGAATCCAACAAAAAACCAGGAACTGGTTCTTTGAGAAAATCAACAAGATAGATAAACCCTTAGCCAGACTAACCAGAGGGTGCAGAGAGTGTAGTCAAATTAGGAAAAAAAGATAAAAGGGGAGATATAACAACAGAATCTGAGAAAATTCAAAAATCATCAGATCCTATTACAAAAGTTTATATTCAATAAACTAGAAAACCAGATGAATGGGCAGTTTCTAGACAGATACTGATACCAAAAGTTAAATCAGGATCAGATAAAACCATTTCCACAGCCCATAACTCCTAAAGAAATAGAAGCAGTTATTAAAAGTCTCCCACCTAAAAATACCCCAAGACCAGATGGGTATACTTCAGAATTCTATCAGACCTTCATAAAAGACCTCATACCAATACTGTCCAAATTATTCCACAAAATAGAAGCAGACAGAACACTACCCAATTCCTTCCATGAAGCTTATACCTAAACCACACAAAGATGCAACAAAGAAAGAAAACTTAAGACCAATTTCCCTTATGAATATTGATGCAAACATAATCAACTAAATTCTTGGAAACCAATCCAAGAAACAGATCAAATCTCAGTACATAATAATAATAATAATAATAATAATAATAATAATAATAAATAGTATCACGACATCCTGATGTCTGTTTCCCAAAAAGCCTAAACAAAAAGGCTGATTGTGACATCAACTCCAACATATGAGGCTCCAATAAACTACTACACAACAAAAGAGGCAGGAGGAAATATTGAGAGCTTGGGAGAGAGGCTATGTAGACCTCTTTTCCATCTTAAGTATTGATCCAAAATGGGTGAATTGCCAATTACTCAGTACCCAGACTATGAGAAACACCTAAAAGGACAAGGCAGGGAAAACAGGAACATGACAGGCTCCTCCTCAATCCCTTCTGCTGGGGGGGAGTCAAGGGTGGGGGTGACCTTCCTTCTGTTCTTTCCTCATTTGCTCTGGCTTGGCCTCACAGAATCGCACTAAACAACTTCTGGAAAGATCTGGAAGAACATGGAAGTAGACTAAAACTCCAGGACATTTGGAGCCCAACCACAGAGAAATTTCATGTGAAAACACCCCCAGAACAGTGGTCAGAGCCACATTACCTGTCTAGAAAAAATGGGACCTCACTAGAGATTATTTCCTAAAGCCATGACAGGCTCTGACTTGGTAGAAGAACAAGATAATTTACTGTGCCCAGTGAAAAGACATAAATCACCTTAAGAGCAGAGTGCCTCTACCACTGCTGAGGCACGGTTGCTACCCAGTAAGAAGTGACAGCTCTGTACTCTATCCCTCAGACTGTAACTGTATCCAAGTCGTTCATGATGTCTGATAAGAGTAAAGCTCCAGGCAATCTGGACTGTTAGATTAAGGGAGACATGTGATGAGTAGGGAGGGTAAAGGAGCCTTGGGGTTATGAAAAACCAAAGGAGGTGGAGGCAGGGAATAACAGCTATGGTTAGAACCCAGGATTCTAAGAACAAACCTGAGGTCATTGTTGGACCTGGGGCAGGATCCTGGGTGACATTCTTGGATCACTTTTTAGCTGCAGATCATTACCGTTGAACCATTCATTCTTTTTTAAAGATACATTTATAACATCCAGTAATGGTTTCATTCACTGGCCCAATACGGAATCTATGCTGTTTCCCCATGAGGCTCTCTGTTTTCTTTTTCCATAAAGGTTACAGCCTTCCTTCTCCAGGCGGACCATGTCAGTCACCAGAGGTTGAGCACACAATGGTTGTGAAATTCCCTTGAGGAATTTCAGGACCTGAATCCACATAAATAAGTGAAATCAGACAGAGATCCTAAAAAAAAAAGAGCAAAGCAGGAATCTCAGTATACACAGTGAGGACAGTGCCATAACACAAAACCAATTTAAGTGCACCATTCCACATTCCTACCAAATTTAGAGTTCTCCAGACATGGATCAAACTCCAGCATTAAAACATCTCCACTTTCTTTGTGCATTAATAACCATCACAGTGCTGGCACTAAGTACCCTTCTGAGCATATGTTGGGTCTAAAGATCAATTCAAAGCAATCTCAGAGACAACAGTAAGATATGTACCACTGCAGAGACCACTATTATAACACTCCCAGGGACCTCTGCATTTCTCTACAACATCTCCACCTTCTTTCCATTCCAGCCCCAACAAACCCTACCTGCTTCAAACTATCTAGATATAGGAGCACCCCCATAAAATCATAGAGATATATACTTATGTCAAGAGACAAATTTAAAACATGTGAATTTACTTTTTTGTGACAATAACATGTATCATTTACCACCCCTGCCCTTATCAGTTTCCAAGTTTACAAATGCATAGTGGCTACTCATGATGCACAATAAGTCTCCTGTACTTATTTAGGAGTAAATATGATTACGTGTCCTTAGACCAACAATCTAGTCTGCTCTCCTCCCTTGACACATTCTTTCACCATTTTTTTTTATTAACTTGAGTATTTCTTACTTACATTTCGAATATTATTCCCCTTCACGGTTTCTGGGCCAACATCACCCTAACCCAACCTCCCCCCATTGCCACCCTCCCTCCAACAATCATGTTCACTGGGGGTTCAGTCTTAGCAGGAACAAGGGCTTCCCCTTCCACTGGTGATCTTACTAGGATAGTCATTGCTACCTATGAGGTCAGAGTCCAGGGTCAGTCCATGTATAGTCTTTAGGTAGTGGCTTAGTCCCTGGAAGCTCAGGTTGCTTGCCATTTTGTTCATATGGGGACTCGAGCCCCATCAAGCTCTTCCAGTTCTTTCTCTGATTCCGTCAACGGAGGTCCTGTTCTCAGTTCATTGGTTTGCTGCTGGCATTTGCCTCTGTATTTGCTGTATTCTGGCTGTGTCTCTCAGGAGAGATCTACATCCGGCTCCTGTCGGCCTGCACTTCTTTGCTTCATCCATCTTGTCTAATTGGGTGGCTGTATATGTATGGACCACATGTGGGGCAGGATCTGAATGGGTGTTCCTTCGGTCTCTGTTTTAATCTTTGCCTCTCTCTTCCCTGCCAAGGGTATTCTCGTTCCCCTTTTAAAGAAGGAGTGAAGCATTCGCATTTTGATCATCCATCTTGAGTTTCATGTGTTCTATGCATCTAGGGTAATTCAAGCATTTGGGCTAATAGCCACTTATCAATGAGTGCATACCATGTGTGTTTCTCTGTGATTGGGTTACCTCACTCAGGATGATATTTTGCAGTTCCAACCATTTGCCTATGAACTTCATAAAGTCATTGTTTTTGATAGCTGAGTTTTTGATAATCCATTGTGCAGATATACCACATTTTCTGTATCCATTCCTCTGTTGAAGGGCATCTGTGTTCTTTCCAGATTCTGGCTATTATAAATAAGGCTGCTATGAACATAGTGGAGCACGTGTCCTCGTTATACGTTGGGCATCTTTTGGGCATATGCCCAAGAGCGGTATAGCTGGATCCTCAGGTAGTTCAATGTCCAATTTTCTGAGGAACCTCCAGACTGATTTCCAGAATGGTTGTACCACTCTGCAATCCCACCAACAGTGGAGGAGTGTTCCTCTTTCTCCACATCCTACCCAGCATTTGCTGTCACATGAGTTTTTGATCTACCCATTCTCATTGGTGTGAGGTGAAATCTCAGGGTTGTTTTGATTTGCATTTCCCTTATGACTAAAGATGTTGAACATTTCTTTAGGTGTTTTTCAGCCATTCCGCATTCCTTTTTTTTTTTTTATTAACTTGAATATTTCTTATATACATTTCCAGTGTTATTCCCTTTCCCAGTTTCC